>NW_020664490.1:10823565-10863945 GCF_002925995.2 Terrapene triunguis
GAAAAAAAAAAAAAAAAAAAAAAAAAAAGCCGAGTCAGTCCCGCCGACGGAGCAAAAAAAACCAGCGCTGCCGGCGGATATCGGGACGCGGGACAAACCCCAAATATCGGGACAGTCCTGATTTTATCGGGATGTCTGGTCACCCTATTTACCCATAAATCACCATGTAACAGCAGCGTTAACAATCAAGCCTAAATCTAGTTAAATTTAAATGTATACGAAATTTTAAGTAATAAGTCTGGGATAATTGGATGGTTGAGCAGTGTGTAGCATAACATCCAAAAACTGCAAAACCAGGGCAACAACTTAAACAAGTTAAGGTTCCACTATATAGATGCAAGTGTTTGCAAATACAAGCTCTTCAAATACAACTAAGAATAAAATAACCAACTCTTGTTATTTCATTTTTGCTCCTATCAAATCACTAATATTTGGATAACTCACAGTAACCTATGGCACTGCAGTAGGAGCTAAAGTTACCTTGTGATATCTCTTCTTGAATTCCCACAGGTTCCAAATATGGCATCAGCCCCATTTAACATGGTCCTAGGTGTGGGTAATATTCTCTGATGTTATAACATTGGACACGGCCTTGATGCTAGGTGGCTCAGAAATTTGTGTATCCATTTGTCCTTTTGATCCTGTAGAGCAACTTACTGCATTGGTAATTAACAGGTGTTGTGGAAGGAAAGTTATAGGACATATACTGGACAGTCAGCAACATTAAAGTCTAGTTTTAGATTGTTTCTGGAAGGCATAATCTGAAGAATTTCTTGGCTACCAAGCTGATTTTGTGCAATTCTGTGCTAAAACAGAGTTCTAGCAATGGAAAGGAAGCCTTGATACCAATGGCACTGCAGGTGGAGAAAGAGCTGAAACATTCCAATTGGTTGCTGCAGTAGATTCATAGCAAGGGATAACTTCAGGCCAGAATTTGATGGGCTGAAATGCACATGAGGAATTAAAGCTGAGGGCTGCAGTAGGAATAAATTTATTTTTAAAAACCATCAGTGTTTTCAGAACCAGAGAGGACAGATAACCTTAAATCCAAGATGCATTTTAATTACACCCCCTCTCCCACCATCATTTTGGATACTTTTAGATTCAACCCTATTCTTTACTTCATGCCCCCCAAAAAACCTCAACTCTCTTTCCATCCCTACCCCAAAAGCCACAGTCAGTATCTTTTATATACACTACGCAGTAGAAATACTCATTAGCATATCCGAGAAAGTCAAACACTAGTCTTACTGTGGATGTGCCAGTACTAAAGGACCTTCCAGCGATGCTATCAGGGACATTTAGGCATATCTAAAAATAATTCTTTGTTTGCCAATTCTTATGTGTGATACAGAGTATTGATGAAGAAGCTGTTGCCCAACAGTAGGCTATGAATAGTCAATATAGCATTTCTACAATACTAATACATTATCTGTACATATGAACAAGGTTCACTGAAATTTAACAACACAGAAACTATGTGGTAACTCCCAAGTGTTCTCAAATATTTCCGTAGTGTGGGCCAGATTTTGTCTTGTGAACCACCACCTCTTCTGTTTGATTCAGAAGCTTCCCTGTGTCATCCATGGCAATTGCTTACATAGAAAAGCAATATTAGGAAAATATTACATATATTTAAGATGTCTTAAAGCAAGTTAGCAAATGAAATGGTGAGACTAGCCACCAACATGGGAGACAGACTAGCTTTCTGCAAACCACTACCAAGTGCTCTAGCGACCTCAGATTGAGAACCTCTCTTGTAAAAATATCCTATCTTGTGGCATTCACACCATTCAGACACTTGAAGACTGATAAGTTCATAGGCTGGTAGACTGGTTTCACCTCCAATTCTGAGAGCATTTTAATTGGTGACAACTCTCTAGAAGTTTGGATGATTTGTTCAACTTGACAAACTCAAGGAAAGAAATTTTAAGAGTCTTTAAAAATGCCTTTACTGGAATTCCCCAGAGTAACATTTTGAACATGATTTGGGGTATTTGCAAGGCACATTCTGTAGAACAGTAATTGGATATTTAGTATTTACAATTACCTGTCCACTCTTCAGCACAGTGACATGCAGTGGCAGGATGTGATGACAACACATTCAGGTACTTGTTGGTCCAGGATCCCATCGCTCTCCTAGGTGAGGGAGTATTAATCACTGCATTATCTTCTTCATGAAAAAAGGGAACATAGTTAACATATCTTACACATAAGGACAGGGTATTGCTTTGTAGTCACACTCTTTGAATGAGAGCCCACTCTGAAAAGTGACACCTTTCACACAGTGAAAAGGTTAGAATTTCAGCTTATGTTAGAGACCATCAGTGATGAAAACAAAAGTCTGATATGGGGAGTGCGCCCTGATGAGACCAGGTTGCACTCCCTCAAATAAATATTACTTTTGCGGTGTTTTCATCTTAACCTTTACTGGTTTATCAGCCATTTTAAATACTTGCTGAGGTGCATGTGGTGGGCTAACTAAACTGAAGGAAAAATATCGGGAAAACTCTGTAAAAGAGAAGGCCTAGCATGATCCACTCTGTGCAAGGCAGACCCTTTCTAGGGAGTCTTTCAGGTGCCTCAAGACAACTGACAACCTAGATTTGCAGAATCTTAGAGCACCATTTTTGTTGTTTGTAGTTCTTAAACGGGCAAGAACAAAAATTAATCTACATAGAATCTAACTGACAAACTGTAGCAATACTCCATGAGGTCCATATTTCACTGGTGAGTAGGATATTGTCTGACTTTTACTCCTTGCTTTCCCCCTCATTATTTCCATTTTCTTGATGTAGTCTGACAAACTAAAGAATTCATTGTACATTTGGTAAGCAGCCCTCAAGGGCTACTGCATGGTAATCTCTCAAGTTTCACCAAGTTGCATTCCAATGTGTGACCCAATTTGTCTGAGTGTTATCTGTCATTTACTCTTACTGAAAACAGAACTCTGGTTTGTGCACACACAAATATGCAGCTATCAAAACTGCCTGCAAGGTTCCATTTTAAAAGTACCTCAGGAATAGTTAAGGTGGTGCCAGGGGACTCCATCAACAGAAGCATCTTACGTATCTGCATATTCTTGGTGCCTTTATAACTGCATGTTGGGTCACACAAGCAGCACTCAGAAGAGCAATATGCTTAGCTAGTACAAAGCTGGGAAAGATCACTCTAAGAAGAGAATCTCACCACTGCGTAACTACTCTTCTTGTGCATGCCACATATAGACAGCATACAGCAGCTCTCACGTGAAGATAAATGAGTGAGATTCAGTTTCTGAAGCACCTGCATCAGTCAAGCATACCTTGGTGCCAGGTCATAGTTTGGTAGTGATGGATGTCTCATCATCAGCTCCCTCTTACAAAACTTTGTTGCTCTGAAGCACCTGTACAATCTAAATAAATGAAGGATTTTCTTAATTGCAACAAAAAAAGTGCATTTTATGCACACTATTTTTACATATATCAAAGAGTTCAGGGCAGAGTAACAGCCTGAGGAATCCTATCCTCAATACACCTCATGTATTCACCTGTTGCCTTAAGAACTAATGCAACATCATGCTTCCTCCCGTTTGTATATGGCAGGAGAGCACGCAGCTGTTGACAGCAATCCTTAATCCACTCTCTAGTTAAAATAATTAGAAAACACTCATTCTCACCATGAAAGCAAACAGTGCTACAGTTACACCATTTAAAAACTTACCTTCTTAGCTTCTCTTTGGTAGAACGAAAGAGTGAAGTCCTTTTGCTCTTCCCAGAGTTACAGCATGTGGTCTTTACTTCACACACAATGGTATTTTTAACAATACAGAACTATATGAGCAAACGAGAATGTTAGTCTCAATAAAAACCAGTCATCATACAGTATATTTTGCACTAAGAAATGTTTCGATAAAACAGATGAATAATTATCTAACAACAAAATTTTCCTTTAGATAAGGCCAGAAGAGACCCACTGTGAATACCTAATCTGACGTCCTGTCTAATGCAGGTCGTCAGACTTACCTGAATTAGATATGCAGGAACAAACCTATTGATCCTTGAAAATTACATGTGTCAGATGATAAAAAAGCAGTATATATTCTAATTGAAACCCTTTGTATATGCTGTCCATAATGACTCCGAATATTGCTCTCACATCACTTCACTTTTATAGGTCTTAGCCCGCTTTCCTCATGCCACCTCAGCTGAAAATCTAGGTGCCATTTAAAATTAAGCAGTATGCTAAAACATACTTTGTGTCCTCTTATATGTTTTTTTCTTACAAGTTAGGGATTTAAAAATCTGGAGTGATCACTACTTATTTATTTCAATATTCTGGATTAAATATAAACCTGTATAACTGGTATTTAGAGATTTAGCAAAGAGCACTAACAGCTAAACTAATTACGAGTTTGTAATCCTTAATCCTTCACCTTAAATGCTCTAGTCTATTGTGTAGTGTCAATTATTCTCTACAAGCGACCAATTACCATAATATGAGTATTTTTCATCACCTCCTTCTGGAGTCTTAAATGTTTATATATTTGAGGTACACTGTCTCGTAAAACCAAAGTTTTGTACCAAGTTCAAATATGAGTGCTGATTTACATGACAGTGCTACAAAAGTATTTGAAGACACCATGAAAGAACATAAAACTGAACAGGGTTTCTATTCACTCCTTCTTCTTACACAAAAAGAAGACATTCAATTAAATTGAGACACTGTAAATTTAAAATAAATAAAGGGAAATACTTTCCCATAACACACAATTGACCTGTGAAACTTCTTGTCATAAATATTGTTGGGACAAAGACCATAGCAGATTTTTTTAAAAGGATTGGACATTTGGGTGGACGAGGAGAACAACCAGAGTTATACAACTGTAAACATTTTTAAAAGTGCACCATTTTTGGAGGGGATATAAACCCTCACACTTCAGGACATACACCAACTCTTACTGGAATTAGAAAGAAATTGCTCACTATAGGGCTTCTTAAACTTTCTTCTAACCACCCAGAAATGACTGCTGTCAGAGATCAGACACAGGACTAAGCAGGCCACTGGTCTGATCTGGTATGGCAATTCTGATACTTCTACGTTCCCCTTTGCAGGAAATTTTGTTTAAATAGAAGAGGATAGTTTCTTTATAAAATTGAATGGTGGTCTGAAATATTTTTTCTTGCTTATTTTAAACCACAGAAATGTCCAGTCTTCCCAGATTTTGCTGAAGGATTCTAGATGGGAGCTTTCTTGCCCTTAATTGCAGGAGTGACAAAGAGTTAAGAGAAACAATCCTTGTGAGACATGTTAAACAAAATCACAACAAAAACCTAGTTTTAAAAACAGACTTAAAATTTCCTCTGCCTCAGTTGTTCAAATTTTGTTGTTCTGTATGATGTTAATTCTAATAATCCTATTAGTTTTTTCAGTCACTCCCAAAATCTTCCAGGAAAAACAAGGTGGTTCAGATCAGAGTTTCTTTTAAAAAGAAAAATAAACATATATTTTTTTGGGGGGAGGGACACACTTATTTAAAAAACAAAAATAATTAATAAAAAAAAATCCAAAAAACTTCTTCCTTTGCAACTTACCTCTAAGCACAAAACATGAAAAGCCACTCTGACCTGCAGCTATAACTGCATCAGATGTTCTAGTGTATAACAGTCAGAAATGAGGCAGAACAATAAATGTGGTATAAACGGGAAGTCAGGGAAGTCATTTGTTTTAAGTCTGATACAAGGAATTAATTCAGTATCCTGTAGCCCTTATTTCTGCTTCCCTGGAGAAATGTAAGATACTGGATCAACTTCTATTTCTTGCATTAATTTAAAACATGAAACTTATAATGGCTACTCCTGCGATATCAGTAGCAAAGAGTAAATGCTGTTCATGTATTTTTTTTCCTTTCTGGGTTGAAGGCTGCCTATTTAATAACCCATTTTCTGAGGAACCGGGGGGGGGAGGGCATTCTTGTGAAATTAAGAAAGCATAGCACTTAGTGCTGCAGACACTCTTGTATTGAATATATATAGGATCTTCATACCGTTATATGGAGTCTATCAGCAATACCTTGTTCCCAAAGGTCCCATTGAAGTCAATGGGCCTACTAATGTGCTAGAAGTTAAGTATGTCTGTAAGTGCTTTACTGAATCAAGGACCAAAATGGAGATCCTGTTTTAATAATAAATATGTGGGAAACTCAGCAGGTATATGAGTAGTAAGATTACCACCTCCAGTTCACACCTGCTCATTTGGGAGGGAAGGGACGAGTCTGGTTTTTCACAATACTTATTCAGTTTGTTCCTACACATTCATACGTGTGTCTCACACACACACACACAAAAACCTCAGGAGTCTAACTCTAGCCAAAAGAAGTTTCTTGTTGAACTACCACAAAAAACGCATTCTTTCTCTCTCTCTCTCTCTCTCTCACACACACACACACACACACACACACACACACACACACACACACACACACACACACACACACACACACACACACGACGTTGGCTTTTTTCCAAACCAGCACTTAGGTGAGTGGCAGAGTATTATTCAGAACTGTACAGCACTCATTAAACTAGAGCAGTCTCTGAACTTGTATGGGCACCAGATATCTACTTTCCATTTTAAAATACAGGGGTGGGCGGGAGAAAAGACAAATAACTAACCAACGGATCTTTTCAGTACAGTCGTACTTCATGCTTGAATTACAAGACTGCCCCAGTGGCAGGTTATGATATCCTAAGTTTCCATTCTCATCTAAAAGGAGAAGGAAAAAGTTGTAAGCTGATTAAAAAAAAAGAAAGAAATTAAAGGAATTCTGGAAGAACCAACATTAACAAAATATTTGGGAAGTGAATTGGGGCAGTTTACTCAACATATTAGAATAAAAAAGGTTGGTTTTTTTACCTAATTAGCAAAATAAATGAAGGAGGACAGAGGATGCAATCAGCTTGATCAGGCAGAGGAATTCAAATCCAGGAGTACAAAGGCATGAGGGATTTGCTTCTTACCCGGTAACCTTTGGATGGTGCAGTCATGGTACATAAACCCCTTGCATATGTGCACCAAGAAAATCCAACTCCATGATCCTGGGACCTTTTTGGGGGGGGCAGTGGAGGTGAAGAATAGAGAAAGGAGAACAAAATAGAAAAGACATTTCATAGGTATTTATTTATTTCATCTCTTTTTGAAATCATAACTGCTTTCACAGTTTTGTATTGACAGTTTTAAAGATATTGAAGTATGGTTCTACTCTAAGTAACTATGCAAAATTGGCACCTTCTTACACTGACATGCTCTCTGTCTATTCAGAGCCATATCTGTTCATGTTAACAGAAAAAGAAAAGATTTTTAAACTGTTTTTTATTCTAATGAGTCCAGTAGAAAACAATCAACACAGCTAAGAGACTTCATGTGACTCAATTATACCTGTTGTATAATGTGTTGTCATTAGCCTCAATGAGGACAAAATTTGGCCTGTGGAATCTTTATTACTGGCAATATGCAAGATGACTGATAGCAAGCTGAGTGTGCAAAACTGGAAATTAGGAGGGGAAATTAAAAGCTTCTATTTGAGAAATGAGTGCATACGATACAGAAGTTATCGAAACACACAGATACAGTCCTATGCCTTTTCCTTTAAAATAAAAAGTAACTTTTCAGAGTTGTACCATGCTTAACGCTTATTCAGGTGAACAGATATTTGCAGTGTGCATACACAGTATCTTTAAAAGAAGTCAAGTCACTATAGTTTTTCCTCAAAATATCAAAAGATCCTGATTTCTATTGAGGACTAATGTCCTTTAGAGATTTGTTTCCCAAAGAACTCTCATCACATTGAGAGAAAGACCTAAATTACATCTCTAAATAATAAATTCCTCCCTTACTGCCTTCATAAAAAAAGACTTAAAAGATGGTTTTTGTAAGACTAATTTTCTCTTAGTTCTGAAAGTATGTGCTAATTGATAACTATATTAGAAAAACACTCAAGATGAAAACTGAGGGTTTACCTGTATTAAATTATTACACTTTTTTAAAGGTCTAGATTATTTTTCACTGTTTGTGCTGGTTGCTTTTGCACTTCACTCTGTTTAGACAAAGAAACTAGATAGATTAATTTCACTTTCTGAGTCTCATGCACAAGAACAAAGTAAAAAAAAAATCACATTTCTCCCTCAAGGGTTTTTCTTGTGTCTGCTATTGTTAGAAGTAGACTACCTAAAGAATACTATAAATGGGAGAGATTAGAAGGGGAAAAAAGTTTATTTCCATCAGTATGCTTATTTTGTGCATCTGACAGCACTGTGTGTGTGTGTGTCCAATCAAGTCAGTTTACCTTTTTGTTTATGTGGCTTTCTCAAAGCAAAAAAAGAAGAAAAAGAAAACATGTAAAAGATAGGAAAGGGTTTCAATATAACAAAATTTGGCATGGGGATTCTGGCAGTTTAAGTTCCCAAAACTGGCAGCTGAGGTAAAAAAGAAGTCTCAATTTAAATTAACAAGAGTCTAACAAAAAACTCTTCAAAAGCCAATATATTACCCATAGTTTGGATACAAGAAGGAATCAAGAGTCTGAAGAATCCACATGCTGCAGACAATATGTAGAAACCAAAACATACATGCACCTGGGATGAGAATCCCATTCCAGTAACTCTTCATTTAAAAAACCAAAAAGTCAAATATACAAGCTGAAGGAGGAGACTCCTGATTTAGTCCCATGCAGGTGGACCCCTGCACTCACACAGTGTTCCTCTTTGAAGTAATGGATCTGCCCAGGCAGTTCTTAGTGCAGAATCAGGGACTGAGCTGATAGCAGTACCAGTTCTCTCATCCTTTCTAGAGGGCAATATCACACACGCACTGTACATTACAGCCATCAAAAAGTTTAACAATCTCTTGCCAATGTCCCTGAAAAAGTTGGAATGAGGGTTATTTCTCTAACAGGTTTTAATAGAACATCATAGATTCTTAGGAATTAGTGGAAATCTCAAAGCTACCTAGATGATCAATAGTTATCTAGTTTTATAATCAATACAAAAGTGTCAAATCTTGCTGATACTATATCTAAATATTACTATTATGCTATAAATTGAATTTTTATTCACCACTATCTCAGAAAGAGGATGTCCAGCATTTGCCTACAATATCCAGTTTACCTGTTGTGAATGGTTCAATTAAAATAATATCAGCTCCGTGTCTTGAAACACAATCTAAGGAGACATCTGATTAAATATTGATCTTGTACTTTTCACTTAGTGGGTAAGTGAACAGAAGGTACACACACCTTCAAAATTCTCAGGAATTATAACAATGAACAGCAAGTTAATATTTCTCTTTTAGGTGAATCTGGAGAAGATTTGTTTCACACTAAAAAACAACTACTTTGACAATCAAGAATTAAAATGGCCAAGTTAAAGATGACCCACAAAAGGAAATAATATAGGTTTATTTTGCCTGTTTCTTTATGATGCACAAACACAGCCTGAAAGTTTTGTTGGTGGTTGTTTTTAAGTCTACCTTTGGTTTATAAACTTTTCACAAGTATATATCTGGCATTTGAGAGAAAGAGGTGTTAATGGAAACAAACAAAAAACAAGTTTTTAAAGTGAATGAATAAATGTCACTTTTCCACTTAATCAGGTTTCACTGACTTGGTATCTACATTGTCCTAAAGTTACCAGACCTCCAGTTGTCCATGAGTCTTCCACAAAAAGAAGGGTAGACAAGAGAGCAAAATTTACCTTTTGGGAAAAGATAACCCACCTTTCAGATCTTCTTTATAGAAATAATCAACAAAACAAGACAAGGCAAAACAAAACAATAAAAAAAAAAACCCCATGCAAGCATCTAGCATCCTCTCCCCCAAATTTTCAGATCACCTTTTAAAAAAACTAGTTAGTGATAAACTAGCTGGCAACAGAAGAATGTTGTTTTACATAAAAACATACTAATTTAACAATGAGTTTATTTTTTAAAAAAATCAAAGTATATTCACAAGGTTGGCCACTTCATATGTGACAGACAATGTTGGAGACAATTTTCAGCAAGATATTTAAATAAAAAAATATTTTAAATATTTTTCATATACAATTCAAAGTTCACAACAGGAAATGTCTCTCAAAACAATGTAGCAATCAAAATGGCTAGCTCTTGTTAACAGAGGCAATATTACACTGTTAATTTCTCTTTCCCCAGCTCATTTTTTTTTGTATATCAGTTCCTTTTTGATCATTTTCTCTCAATGAATATTGTTACTCCTGACCTTTAAATGTCAATATCCACTTGACTGAGACCTACTGTGAACTTTAATCATACAGCACAATAATATATGCATAGCTCAAGTATATGAGAATCCAGTCACGTTTAGCAATGCACGGCTAAGCTTATGAATACAATTTATTATTCCTAATGCCTTCCACCAAAAAACAAAAATAAAAAAGCTCTCAGGAGAACGGTGATGGTCCTCGCTCATAGGGAGCATTGCCTAGTGGTGAAAGCTTAGGTACTTGTACCTGCAGAGGGGGTTTTGGTAGGGGAGCCCAGGCCCTCTCACTAAATAGGGCTCCAGCCCAGGGCCCTGTGAGGATGACAAAAGGGTCTGACACTCAGGAGTGCCTTAAGGCTGCCCTCCTTGGGCCACTTCCTACCCGCCCCCCCACTGTCCATAGTTCACAGTCTGTGCAGGAAAGCATAAAGAGGGTCAGCTCAGTGTGTGGCACCTCTTCGTGGCCAGGTGTGGTGTGGTAATTCTTTCCCTCTTGGAGCAGCGGCTGCCTCCTCTTGTGCCTTAGCCCACCAGCCAGGTTAGTTCTGAATCTGTCCCCTTCCGGCGTAATCCATAAACGAAACACAGGGAATCAATGCAAATAAACTGGGTTAGTATGTGGGAGGGGGGAAATGCCTCCCTCTCAGGGTCTATCAGAAGCTGGCCCTTCCATCCCTCAGGGAGAGACCTTCAGGTATCTGTGGATAGAAGAGATCCACCCTTCCCTCAATCCTTTCTTCAGGAGCTGCAAAGTAAAGGTCCTTTCTCTTCCCTAGCCTGCCTCTAAGCAAGCTGTTCTGCTCCCTTTTCACTCCTTCTCCAACCTGTGCATCTCTTGCAGGTGTGTGGCAGGACAGGGCTGGCTGAGCCCAGAGCAGCTCCTTAACTCCTTGTTGCCCAGTGTGTTACCCCATCACAAGAACCTATTTCTCATCTTCAACCAACTGCCACAGTTTTAAAAAAAGAAATGGAGGGTTTATACAAGGCATATGTGGGTGTTGATAGATATATAAGTAAAGTCTGCTAAATACTTCTCCAGCTAAGGGTCTCATTCTGCAAGCTGTTATGAGTGGGTGGAACCTTGCACCCACACAGAGAAGCTTGTAAGATTGGGACCTGAATAAGTAAATTTTAATCCATAAATTGTAACTTTTTACTTTAAAGGATGCTGTCAAATTAAGCATTTAAAATGTCAAGATTTCCTTACCAGTTGTAATCACCATTTTCTATTTGCTTTCTCTCAGTTTCAGTGTTCAAGTACTTTTTACCTTTTGTTTGTTTGTTTTTTGTGCTTCACTCAATTTGGTTGCCTGGTCTCTGTTCACCTCCATCCTCTGTCAATCTGCCAAGCTGACGATTGGTTATAGGCGCCCAGCACATCGACTATGGCTATTAGAAGAGACCTTCCAGGCAATTAAATTTGAGGCCACAGCCTGCTAGCGTGGCGATAAACTCACTCGTAATCAGCTGAAATGAAAGTTCAATGTCCTGGCACTTTGCGATCACGAGGCTGTGACAGGTTCTGCCCGGGGTGCCACTTGGAACTTGAATATCACTGAAGCCACCTGTCCCACCAGCCTGGGTTTCCCTTACTCTGTGCTCCTATGACAGGCTCTCAATCCCCTTTCCAGCACACACATGGGTAGGGACACGCCCAACTGTAGAATCACACAGAGTCTGTGATCAGCTCTCTGTGGGAGGACTCAGCTAGGGGATTGCCCAGCACTCCTTTGCACATACCCAAAATTGTATTGTCTTGCTCTGCACAGAGAACTGTACAGCATAAGCTAATTGAAATTCACCCTCTTCCTCAATTTGGACAGAGATATGCACAGCTTCCCACCCTCTGAGTTATGAATTGCACAAACTGGGTTTTAGAAAACAAAACACGTTTATTAATTATAAAAGATGAATTTTAAATGATAATAAGGGATAGCAAACAGATAAAAGCAGATCACCTTAGTAAATAAACAAAAACCACGAACTGAGCTTAACACACTAGATAGGTAGGATATAAATTAGCAAATTCTCACCCTGAGTGATAAACAGGCTGGCAGATTCTTAAGGCACAAGTTGCCTTGGCTTTCCCAGGTTTTCATACACACGCTAAAGATCCTTCTAGCCTGGGACCATCACTTCCCACAGTTCAGTCCTTGCCCCTCAGGTCTTTCCACGGGTGTGTTGTTGCAGAAGAGTTAGCACCCCTCAATATGTCATTTCCCCCCTTTTATATCTTCTCTCCACTTGCTGGAAAGCTCTTTTGCTGTGACCTGGGTCAAACAATTACCATTGCGTAGTGCTATCTCTAAGAAGTTTCTATTGTACACAGTTCCTGGGGTAATCCTTGTGCTTGTGTGCATTTCCTCAATAAGTCATTAACATTGTTTGGCCTTTTTACTGTCCTACCCGAAAGGCTGCTTGTAGGTGTTTTCATCTCACTACATGTTTCAGTAACACATACATAGCCAAACTTCCTAACTTCACATAGGGCAATAGCCCATACAGTCCAACGAGATATTACTGTCTAGCAGATCAGAAGGACACCTCACAAGACATACTTTGTACAAAACATATCATAATTACATGACAGTGGTAAATATTGGGGTGTCAGGGTGTCACTGTGGCATATGAAGTTGAACTTGGCTTAGCCAGGGGAGATTTAAAGCTGGCATTCTGTGTGATCCGCAACCTCAGCGGTCAAGAGGTAGTTGCTACAAACGGCATCCTGAACGACTGCCAAGGCCGTCCAGGTAAATCAGATGATGACATCCTCTCATGCTGGGTGCAACATTATCACAAAGTCCTGAACCACTCTCTAGCCGCTGCTTGCCCAGAGCTGGATGATTTGGCAGCCACTGAGGTTCCGGGCCCAGACACTTGTACTGATGCATCAATGCTGGATGAAGCAAAGCACACCATTTGCAAATTGAAAAACAGAAGCACAACCGGTGATGATGGCATCCCCCCTGGAGCTGCTAAAATGCACTTTTGACCCTGTGGTGAAATCACTTCTGGCATCTTTCACCTGGTATGGAGAACTGGAACCTTACCAACCACCTGGAAGGACGATATTGTGATCTTATTTTATAAGGGCACTACACTGCAAATGTAAGAGCTACAGGCTGATCACCTTGTTGTCCAGCCAGGGAAGGTGTTTGCACATGTTCTGATGGTGTATTTGGAGCCCGTTACATAGGAAGCATCGCCCCCAACAGTAAGGCTTTACGATGAACAGGTCCACATTAGATGCCATTTTGCCCTCTGCTTGTTGTTGCAGATACACCTGGAGTTCAAGAAGTCCCTCTCTGTAGCTTTTGTCGATCTTAAGGCTGTGTTTGATTCAGTTGACTGAGTTGCACTATGGAAGGCCTTAAAGGGTGTAGGTGTTCCAATCACTCTGCTGGACTTGATTAGTGAGCTGCATAATGGAACCACTGCCCATGTACTTTTGGGGAATTGGATGTCGGCACCTTTTAAATCAGTATCTAATGTCACTCAGGGCTGCATCTTGGCCCCTGCACTCTTTTGTTGGGCAATAGATTTCATAATGCAGAATTCTGTCAGGTCCATAGGCATTAAGATCAGAGATTTCTCGCTCTCAGGCCTTGACTGTGCTGATGATGTTCTTCTCGTACAGAGACCTGACAAATATCCAGCTTTTGCTATTTGGATTCTGTACTCACCAGTTCCTCCAATTCTCATACGGTGGTTCTTCATGGGATTGGCATTGCAGCATCTGCCATGGGTCATGTACGATGAATGTGGAATCAACATTATCTCGGCACGACAACCAAGTTCAGGAGCTATTCGAGCTGTATCCTCTCTGTACTGCTGTACGGTTGCAAAACACGGACAGTATGCCGCTTAGACTGGGCAAAGCTGGAGGCTTTTCACACAAAATGCCAACGTCATATATTGGGCATAAAGTGGAATGACTTCATTCGTAATGCAGAAGTTTACGGACATATTGCCAGAATGCTGCAAGACATTCCGGTGAATGCCGTTCTTCGCGTAGCTTGTAACATCTGGGATTCCACCAATCGAGGGGTGGAGGCGTTATACATCTAGCAACAAGGAATGCAGGTTATACCTACACAATGGTGGATGTATCTTGGAGAGCAGTGACTCTAAAAAGGATTTAGCGGTCATAGTGGACAAGCAACTCAGCTGTATGATACTGTGGCAAAAACAGCTAATGCAATCCTGAGATGTATAACTGCGGAGGAGGACTAGGAGGTGATTTTACCTGAGTATACAGCATTAGTGAGAAAGACATTGGAATACTGTGTCCAGATTTTAAAAATTAGAGAGGATGCAAAAGAAAGCCGCAAAACTGATTTGAGATGTGCTTACCTTAGTAAAAAGAAGACCGAGAGGTGACTTGATTACAATGTCTGAGTACTTTCATGGGGAGATAATACCAGGTACTCTAATGCTCTAATCTAGTGGAGAAAGACATAACAGGAACCAGCTTCCAGACATTAATAATTTAAATTACAAATAAGGCACAAGTTTAACACAGAGGGCAATTACCCATAGGAGCAAACTATCAAAGAAAGTGATGGATTCTCAATCTCTTGGAATCTTCATCTCAAGACTGGATGCCTTTCCATAAGATATGCGTTAGCCAAACAAATTATTGTGCTCAATGCAGGGCTAACTAGGTGAAATTGGATGCTGGCCTTTAACTCTATCAAATTTAATAAAATCTGTGTGTGACATACACCTGGCTATTTAACATTCCATTTTGAAAAAGGATGACATTTATCATTTTGCCATATAAACTGATGGGCTTTTTAGCCAGATGAATGATAGTATGGAAAGATCATACTGCAGAACAGGTTAAGAACATTTATGTCCCCCTTTTTTACCCTTCATACATTTGTAAATAATTGTGAATAGCTAGGGGTCATTCCAATAAGTTACAAGTATTCACTCAATCTTTGTTTCAGAAGAAGGTCTAAGCAAGTGACACATTTTCAGGGTACTTTTTTTAATAATTCCATTTTCAACTTACAGTTTAAAAGAAATAACAACTCAAATGTAAATATCTTTTTTCCTCAAATGAATCAGAATCATTATATTAATCGGCAAAAACTGCTACACAAAGGTCAATGAATGCAATTTTCCTGTATTCTAGAAGTGACTGCATTATATGAAGTATGGTATATATGCACTATTTTTGGAATTATTCTATGCTCTGGAGGTTAGCAAGAGCTAAACATCTAAAGGCTTGTGGCCTAGTATTCTCAAATTTCAATTTTTGAATCATTCATGAAATGGTGACCACTTGTTCAAGAAGCTGTCATATTTTCTTCCAACATGGATGGAGTCTCTCCATTGCCATGATATTCTAGATTCCAGAGGGAAATCTTCATACATCTTCCATACCTGAAGCCGCATGATTTTTGGCATGACTATATGACATGACTATATGCACTCACATCAAATTAGTGGTCAAATTAAGTGGATTATTTTGGGGGGTGGGAACAGAATTTTTGGGGGAGATGGAAGATAGGCAAGTTGAACTAAGGGTAAATGGATTTTGTTAGTGCTTGGACCATTTGCCAGAACCCGTACATTCAGACCCAACCACCACCTTCTCTCCCTTCATTCTCCAATATAAAGGACTATGTAGAATTTATAGCCTGAATCCTGGAGTATGTACAATAATTTTTTTTCAAAACTCAGATTCATTTTTCCTGATTAGAAATGGAACTTTTTATTTAGACTGAATTTCCATGTGACAAGCTCATCATAAAATTAGTATCATGATCTGTTTTCCATCTGCCAAAATACTTTGGGTCTTTTTGTAATACTATACAGTTCCTGTAGATTGTATATACGGGGGCGTATACTGTATAAACTGGAGACTAATATATTCCCCTCTACTTGGATGAATATTCTAAGGTCTTTTTGTTTTTAATATATTGCTGCTATTGACCCTGCCAATGTCTAATCTGCAAATATTGAAAAACAGAGACAGGCGTTTTGGTAAACATCCTCTGGGAACCAAACCTTTTTTCCTCTGAATAATTTTGTTATACTTTTAGGTGTCAAGTTGGCTTAATGATCCTAACATTAAAAAAACCCTATGTACTGGTGTATTGAGAGAAAGGCAGTGCATGATGCCTGATCTGCCTTCAATTGAGCTCTGCAAGACTCACTAACTCGTACTCTAGTAGACTAAATCCCGCTTTTTTAGTATAAATTGGTACTTTCTGTATTGTCCTGCAGTGAAAAAATGTTTTAACTACCAAAGTTTCCTTTCCTCTATGAGCCACAAAGGCTGTTCTAACTCATCTTTGGTGCTTGTTTTGCCAAATAATGAACTAAACAAAATGATCATGAGTTTAAGTGTTTTTAATTTATAGTAGAACTATTTCAGCTACATAAAAAGAGGCAGTAGTGCCACCATCCCCGCTACAACTGTTCACACAAGCCTGCTGACTAGATGGCAATCACAATCCAATACATTTTGAAGCTAGTTTTAGACTGTCAGTAATTTGCTTCAAATTGCTGTAAGATTTTTGGTGCAATATTTATACCTAGCTGCTTTAGGAGGCATTGGGCCAATTTAATCAGCAAATCTTGAATTTGCCATGAGCTTGTCAACCCACAATGTTGATTTTAAATCCAGCTACTCATCCATGACAGCTATGACACTTCAAAAAGAGCAAGTACCAATGAGGCAAACTTTATGCGAAACAAGAGCACCTCATCCACACACATTGCCTTTTTTATGTTGTTTTTCTCCTATTTTCATAGCCGGAGATATTTGGGTTGCTTTGGACCGTGGCATAGGATAGGTTCTAAGGAAAAGCGGAGTGAGAATGGCTCCCTCTTCTTGTCCAAATCCCAAGCTGGAAGGTGACTGGGTTGAAGCCATTTATGAAAATGGACACTTTGTGGTGATCCAGTGAAGGAGAATTCCCCCACCTCATTGCTCTTGGGGTTTCAAATAATTAGGTTCACTTAACCCAAAGGAAGGGTTGTCCAGAGAGGACAGCATTGTGTCCTGCCTCCAAGCAGGAAGAGTGGACAACATTGATTAGCCTGTCAACATTACTTTATGTCTTTATGAAACTGAAAGTATCATTAGCAATAAGAGAGCATCACGAGGCCCGAGTCAAGATCAGTGCAACAGGGCCCTGGAGACATGTATGGTCTCTGCCCTGAAAAGCTTACAGTCACTTAGCTCTAAAGCAACGTGGTTAATATTTCAACTCCTGCATTCTGCTGATCCAACCACCAAATTCATTCATTCAATTAATGTGATCTGAAGGCATGTACTGAATACAAGCACATGCCATTTGTGCCATCCATTCCACCTGTCTGCTCCATCCTTTTGGGGGCACTGGCTCATTCATAGGTAGAACCTATGGTGCTCATCAGTGAAGGACCCAAACCCTCTAAAACATTAAAAAAATATAAGCCTCGGAATGCCATAACCCCATACTTCATATGGGCATTGCGAGGATTAAATTTCTTCAATGTTTTAGAGGTGTTTTATCTGTTTGACAGATGAGAAACTGATCATGACAATCTCATCTTCCGAAGTCCCAGTTCGGTGTCCTTGCATCAAAACCATCTATTCAGAATCAACATAGTAATTAAAAGTCATTTTAGAGGAGAGATAAGTATGACCATAACTCAGATGTCATAATGGTTCAGACATGGTAAATATTTGTGTGGACAAGGCCTATAGATAGAAGATAATCTTTTCATCACTTCTCAGCTCTCTGTGAGCTGAGAGGTGAAAACATTATCTTCTATCTATAGGCCTTGTCCACACAAATATTTACCATGTCTGAACCATTATGACATCTGAGTTACAGGATGATCCAAAATGCTGACACCAACTCAGCAATCAGTGTAGATTAGGACAGGCTGTGTCAACAGTAACTTGATAAAGTGGCTCAACTCATAAGAAAGTAGATCATGACCATTTCCTCTACTGGGAACTTTTTGCCCCATCCCAGCAGACCAGACATTGCTGTAATCATCACAGCATGCTGGGTACACTCATGCAATACTATCAGTCACACAGGATGGCGAGCTCAAGTAAATCTACTTAGCAACCTAAGGACTTAATATGACTAATTGAGTGTATTTTAAAGAGACAATTTTTCAGCTGAATCACTCTACCTATCACCTTTAAAAAAAAGTTTTTCCAACATCCCTGTTCAAAAGAATATAGTGCAGAGTGCAGGGAGAGTGCAAGGTGCACATAAAGCAAAAGAAAGTTGGTACAATTCTATAGGTAGCAGCCTGAATAACTAAGTCCAGAAGAAAATAAAAGCCTATATAAAAGCTTTCAGTGAGTTACAGATATTACACCTTTAGAATAAAGTTACAAGAATTTTAGAGGATTTTGTTTTTACTTAATTAGCCCGACAGCTTCCTATTCCTCTGCAGTTGGTAAAGAATTCATCTTGAGAAAGACCACCCTGAACGTGTACTCATCCAAGAAAACTGCTGCATCATCAATCCTGCTAATCATGATGGCAACAGAAATAATTCCTCTATTATCTCTACTGTACTCTCAACAGCAGCATCTCCTCCAACTAATAAGATGGCTATTTTCACCTGAAAAACAAAACAAAAAAAAGCCAAACAGGGAAACTGTTATGGTAATGACCACCAAAAGTTATAGTCATTAAAAGATTTTGTATCAAAAGATTTAGTTAGAAGTCTTTTGCACAGATTCTAAGACTTAACAAAACCTGACTAGTATTCTCTTTTTAAATATTTATTTATAATCCCCAAATAGCAATCATTTTGTGCCAGATACCTGTTGCATTTCCAATATTCCTTTAGCCACCAGCTCTGACTTTACATCGTAGAAGCTGAATTTTTTTGTATGGCAAGTTTCCTCTAATTTTGCTCTGAACGAAGAAAATGAGTAAATAAGTAAAGCAGTCAGCTTTCAAGGGATGACCTCTGCGCTTTCTATTTATGTGTTTCTGCCACCTAAGAACCATACACCTGCAGTAGCTTTAGCATCAGACCACTGCACTGTAGAAAAAGCATCGGTAGAAAAAGAAATGGCTTACATTAAAACAATACCAAATTTAGGGAAAAAGTAGCATTATTTCTGTACACGTTGAGTCTTGCTGCATGAAAACCTTCAAGAGTTGCCGGCTTTTCTAATTGACTTTAGTGCAGAATGTTTCCATTGATCACCATTGTATAAATGGCAGCCTGAGGTCCTTTAATATTTTTTTGCATTAGAGTTTAAAGACCTAGTCTATTTAAGACCAGTTTACATAATTTTGTAATTTTCTGCTGGGCATGAACACACACACACACACACACTCTACAGACATAGCCGGAGTCAAAGCACTTTGTACATTTTGTCTTTATACTCCTTTACATGTTCCTAAAGTGCTCTGAACACTTTCGGTTCTCTATACACGTAATAATAAATAGAAAGGCAGAAATAACATGCAAACAGGACTATTCATGGAGGCATACATATTGGAATAGTTATTTTCTCCAAATTGCAAATAGTTAATAGGTTATTCAGGCCCCTTCTTCTATATTTGACATTTCTCAGTGAAAAGGCCTTTTGATTTCACTTAATTCTGAATGCTTTCTCTCTCCTTCAGTGTTTTTCTATTTCAATGTTAATATAAAGAGGTATCAGGGGAAACCTATTTTATACAAGTGTTAGGATAAGATTCTTCTATTGTCAAACACCAAAACAATGAAACAGAAACAAACCATTAATGTCACTGCACTATGTCTCCATAACACTAATGGTTCATTTCTACTTCATATAGAGCTCCCCATTTACAAGGCTACAGGCAGCAAGAAAGGCTATAGATCATTGAAATACTCCAGGGTAGCAGAGGATTATTGAACTTCTCTTTTGCTGATTGGGCAGTAGTTCAGTCTTAATGTCACATGGCAATAAAACCACAAAGGCACACAACAAACATCTCCAAATGGAAACTGTGATTTTCTTCTCAGACACAGACAGGATGAGAGTGAGGTGAGAAAACTGCTTGATCCATATACTGCCTAGTGCAGGGGTGGGCAAACTACGGCCCGCGGGCCAGATCCGGCCCCTCAGGGCTTTGGATCCGGGCCATGGTACTGACGGCACCACATCCCTGTGGCCCCTGGGTGGGGTGGCAGAGGGCTCCAAGCGTTGCTCTTGCTTCCAGGCACCGCCCCCTGCAGCTCCCATTGGCCGGGAACGGGGAACCGCAGCCAATAGGAGGTTCGGGGGAAGTACCTGGAGGCGCGGCAAGGGCAGCACACACAGAGCCCTTCCCCCCCCCCCCGCCCCAGGGGCCGCAGCGCTTCCGGGAGCGGCGCGGGGCCAGGGACAGGGCAGGTATGCAGGGAGCCTGCCCTGGCCCCGGTGCGCACCGCTGCCACCCCGGAGCCGCTTTAGGTAAGCGGCGCCAGGCCGGAGCCCGAACCCCTCCTGTACCCCACACCCCAACTCCCTGCCCTAAGCCCGCTGCCTGTGCCTCGCACTCCTCCTGCACCCCAACCCCCTGTCCTGAGCCCCCTCATGCACCCCGTACCTCTCCTCTGCCCCAATCCCTTGCCCTGAGCCCCCTTGTATACCCCACACCCCTTCTGCACCCCAACCCCCTGCCTTGAGCTCCCTCCTGCACCCTGCACCCCTGTGCACCCCAACCACCTGCCCTGAGCCCCTTCCTGCAGTCTGCACCCCTCCTGCACCCCTGCCCGGAGCCCCCTCCTGCACTCCACACCCCTCCTGCACCCCAACCCCCTTCCCTGAGCCCCCTCATATATCCTGCACCCCTCCTCTGCCCCAAACCCTTGCCCTGAGCTCCTTCCTGCACACCGCACCCCCTCCCACACCCCAACCGGCCCTGCATACAATTTCCCTACCCAGATGTGGCGCTCGGCCCAAAAAGTTTGCCCACCCCTGGCCTAGTGTAATAAGGTTTAAGATTGCACTTACCTTTTATTTTCTTTGGTAACTCTCTCTGACCTTTTTCTGCCTCCCACTTATCATAACTGAAAATCTAGCTTTCTGGAGTTAATAAATCTCTTTTATATTTTACCTAAAACTGTGCGGTTTGGTTGAAATGTTCGGAAATCTCAGCTCAGGTTACAAAGGCTTGTGTATGTCCTCTCCACATTGAGGGAGGGGTGGACTGGGTAATACACTTACAGTGGTCAGGCAGATGCAAGGCTGTGGGCTTGGGAGAATTGGCTGATGCCTCTGTGTGATTCATGAGTGGCTCTGGGAGCATTCATGCAATCTAGCTGTGTGTGGGGCTCCACATGCTGTTGTGCTGAGTGATAACAGCGCCCAGAGGGGTTTGCTGCTTGTCACTAAAAAAGCATTGTGAGAGATAGCACAGTGTGGAGAGTTAAGAGGGCACAGTGGTACCCCAGTCCAGGTTGTACCCTGGGGATCCCGTCACAATAAATTCTCCCTAAACAAGTCAAAAGCAGAAATTTATTCTTTGCCTCCAACAGTTTTTGACTTAAAATAGTCCTGAAAAATGTATTGCTTAAGGAAACCTTTGCAGATACTGTTCTATAGGACAGCTTATTGGAATCTGTCTCAATTTCTCCAGAACGAACAAAAGTGTTCCTGTAAAATGCATTACTCTTCCCCCAAAACTTCAAGACAAAGATTCTGTAGGCCAGATGTTGCCCCAAATACATATGTGCAAACCCATTATCTTACATAGGTTTGAACAGGAATAATTGAGTGACTTTGTTATAACATGATCAAAAAGTTTAGAGTGGGTGGGACATAGGTAAATCCCGGCCACATTTTGACCATGTTGTAATTGGGTTGGAGTAAACCATTTATAGCTTTAATGTAGACACGGTCTAAAAAAAAAAATCTATTTTCAACTTTTGTTTCCACTTTCCACAGAAGGATTTTCTGTCAAACAACCTTGGCTGGAAAGAAATTGAGGTTCTTTCTGTTCTTTTACTTCTTAGGAGGTTTTCCTTTCCATTTCCCAGCTTTCCTTCCTCGGCAACAATTCCAAAGCAAGCTCTTTGGGGCAGCCGCCTTTCCTTCTTTCCTATCTAATAAGCACTTAGGACACAGTGGGCATCATCATAAATGATGCTTGGATGAGCACAGAGCTCTTGAAAAAAAAAAAAAAGAGGTGCTACAGGCTCCTGTCCATATTTGGCCAGGAGGTACTGAGGAGTCACAAGGTCAGTGCTCAAACTCAGAGACATGCCATTAAATCTTCCTAAGGCTCAGACTTTTAAGTAACATAAGAAGCAAAAAGAGTTTAAATAAAATGGGTTAAGTACCATAAAACTGTAAAATATTAAGGAGAGATGGAAATTGGTTAGGGCACAGAGGGGTATTGTAGTAATGGAATGAAACTAGGGGAAAAAAGGATTGTCTTGATCAGCACAAAACCAATTTTATAGCAAGACATGTGGAACAGCCTCCTAAGAGAAGTGGTGGAACCCCATTTTTGCAATCGAAGCATTGTGGAATGGAACACAGGAAAAAATTCTTCATTAGCAAGGCCACGTGCTAAAGGACATAACATCTTTTCCATCTCTACCTTCTTTTACAACTTTTTCAGGACATGCTTGTTATACTGCAACCCATAATCTTCAAAGTGATATAATTATGATACGATTATGACAGTTATGATGTATTTTATGCAAGATAAGTCATGTGAGATGTCATTGGAAAGGGTATGATTTGCTGAATATGCTTATCCTATTTGTATGCATGTATCATTTTTGTATCTGAAGTTATGAATATTGGCTATGTATCTATTTCACATGTAGCTATTCCTTGGCAACATCCACTAGGCAAAAGGCTCTCAGTCTAGATGGCTGTCTGGGAAGTGCCCATTCAAGTTAATGAGCCATTAGAGAGAACAATAGCCTTAGGAGAAGCTTATCTACCACCTGGGGAGCTTTCCTAAGGATGCTATAAACAGCCTTGAGTAATGGCTTCTGTGACACTACAGGGACATGTGACCAGGTCACCTGGTTCTGGACTCCATCTTGGGATATCAGTATTTTTCCACTGACTGGCATGACCAAGCTTTGAAACAGAGGGTTCCCGCCCTATGCAAAAGCTATATGAGGCAGGGGAATGACATCAAGGTTCTTCACTGACTCTCCACCCAAAGAGACTCCTAGAAACACCAGAGGAACAAGGACTGAACTGGAGGAAGTGCTGGACCCAGGCTAAAGGAATTTTTAGCCTGTGAATGGAATACCTGGGGATTCTAAGCTGTAAACAAGTGCACCTTTCCCCTTAAGAATCTGCAGCCTGCTTGTGTCATCACTTAGGGTGAGGATCTGCTATTCATATCCAATCTCTTTAGTATATTAAGTTTAATTTGCATTTTTGTTTATTTGCTAGGTAATCTGCTTTGATCTGTTTGCTATCCCTTATAATCACTTAAAATCTATCTTTTGTAGTTAATAAACTTGTTTTTGCTTTGTCTATACCCCCGTGTGTGGGGCAGAAAGCTGTTGTGTATTCCTCTCCACATTGAGGGAGGGGGCAAATTTCATGAGCTTACACTGTACAGTTCCTTGTGCAGCGCAAGACGGTATCATCTTGGGTTTACACTCCAGAAGGGATGGGTTCCTGAGTAGCTGGGAAGTTCCTTAGCTGGGAAGTTCCCTAGCCTTCCCATGCAGGGGCTGGTCACAGTGTCCGCATGTAACTGCAGTTGGGTGTGTCCCTACCTGTATGTGTGCTGGCGAAAGTGCACGCTAGAGCCTGGAGAGGGCTTGGCAGCTTGTCACAGCAGTACAATGAAAAGGTAGCCTAGGCTGGCGGGTCAGGAGGGCTCAGTGGTACCCCAGTTCCAGGTGGCACCCCAGGGGGATCCCATCACAGTGCTAATTATGACTCTGCATAATAAAATAAATCAGTGTCTGAAAAAAGGCTTTTATCGATTGCTTTAACTATTTGAAATCTAAATCTGCAGTCAATGTGGATGCTAAACATGTAGATTGCTATAATTTCTGCCTTTCTACTAATTATTCCATTTCCTATCCCATATCCGAAGTGAGAAGCTTCAACTCAAAAGTAAAATCTTAAAAATTAAGCGACTGACAGGTCAGAAAGGAGACAGAATAGCTAAGGGAACCCACCACTGAAAGGTAGCGTGTAGACAGTACTCCCCATGCTACAACCTGGAGCATGGTAATCCCGTAATTAGTAACAGCAGGTGCTAAAGTGCTTAAAGTAAATCACTTCTGCATTTTAGTGAGTTGTTATTCATGTCAGCGTTATCCACCAGAACAGATCTGACAGGATTGGTGACAGCTGATGACCTCTGTTTCAGAGTAATTTTTGGACTCTGGTTTGCCAAATCCCATAGACGTTAGACATTTAGGGTATGTCTACACTACGAGAGTAGTTCGATTTTAGTTAAATCGAATATGTGCAATCGATATTAGAAAGTCGAACGTGTGTGTCTACACTAAGGACAGTAATTCGACTTTGTCAGTCCACACTACCAGGGAAAGCGTCGACATTGGAAGCAGTGCACTGTGGGCAGCTATCCCACAGTTCCCGCAGTCCCCGCTGCCCAGTGGAATTCTGGGTCGAGCCCCCAATGGCTTCTGGGTAAAAAATTGTGGCGAGGGTGCTTTTGGGTAACTGTCGTCATCCGTCAGTCACTACCGCCCTGCCTCCCTCCCTGAAAGCGCCGGCGGGAAATCAGTTCGCGCACTTTTTGATCAGTGACAGCGCGGACGCCACAGCACTGCGATCATGGATCCCGCTGCGACCATCGCTGCAGTTGTGGCCGTTCTCAACGCCTCGCACCTTATCATACACCTTTCCCAGAGGCAGATGCAGAGAAATCAGGCGAGGAGGCTACGGCAGCGGAGTGAGGGCCTGAAGTCGGAGAGTAGCACAGAGCTGTCAGAAACCACGACACCCAGCGCCGAGGACATCACGTTTGCAATGGGGCATGTGGATTTTGTTGAACGGCGATTCTGGGCCCGGGAAACAAGCACGGACTGGTGGGACCGCATAGTGCTTCAGGTCTGGGATGAATCCCAGTGGCTGCGAAACTTTCGCATGCGGAAGGGGACTTTCCTGGAACTTTGTGAGTTGCTGTCCCCTGCCCTGAAGCGCAAGGACACCCGCATGCGAGCAGCCCTGACTGTCCAGAAGCGAGTGGCCATAGCCCTCTGGAAGCTTGCAACGCCGGACAGCTACCGGTCAGTCGCGAACCACTTTGGCGTGGGCAAATCTACCGTGGGGGTTGTTGTCATGCAAGTAGCCAAGGCAATCGTCAAGGTACTGCTGTCAAAGGTAGTGACCCTGGGAAACGCGCAGGCCATCATAGATGGCTTCGCTGCGATGGGATTCCCAAACTGCGGTGGGGCTATAGATGGGACTCACATCCCTATCCTGGGACCGGGCCACCAGGCCAGCCAGTACATCAATAGAAAGGGGTACTTTTCAATGGTGCTGCAAGCACTGGTGGACCATCGGGGACGGTTTACAAACATCTACGTCGGATGGCCGGGCAAGGTTCATGACGCTCGCGTGTTCAGGAACTCTGGTCTGTTTAGACGGCTGCAGGAAGGTATTTACTTCCCGGACCACAAGATAACTGTTGGGGATGTGGAGATGCCTACAGTGATCCTCGGGGACCCAGCCTACCCGCTAATGCCCTGGCTCATGAAGCCCTATACTGGCGCCCTGGACACAGAAAAAGAACTGTTCAACTACCGGCTGAGCAAGTGCAGAATGGTAGTGGAGTGTGCTTTTGGCCGTCTCAAGGGGAGATGGAGAAGCTTACTCACTCGCTGTGATCTCAGCGAAACCAATATCCCCATCGTTATTGCAGCTTGCTGTGTGCTCCACAATCTGTGTGAGAGCAAGGGGGAGACCTTTATGGCGGGGTGGGAGGTTGAGGCAAATAGCCTGGCTGCTGATTACGCCCAGCCAGACAGCCGGGCGATTAGAAGAGCCCAGCGGGACGCGCTGTGCATCCGGGAGGCTTTGAAAGCCAGTTTCAAGGCTGAGCAGGGTACCCATTGACTTTTAAGTTTGTGGACACAGAAGCTGAACTTGCCCCCGTTTCTTTACCCAGTTGCCGTCGACTATCCTCTCCAATTACATACCCCCTTCACCCCCTTCCCAAAAAATAAAATCTGTTCTGTTTTGTTCATGGACACCGTTGTCTTTATTACTGTTTTCACGGGAATGTTTTAAACCTGGGACGCAGACTGTGGCGGGGAGCGGGTTTAGGGTTGTGATGCAAATGATGCTTCTAAACTCCAGGAATGACAGGCTCCGCGATGGTGGACTGGTTGTTTCAACGGAGCCTGCCAGCCCTCCTGGCCGGGACTGCGTGTATGTGTCGGCTATGTGACTGTCTTGCAGGGGGAGGAGGGTTACAGATCCCCTGCTGCGCGGCTCTGTGATCCAGGGTAAGGACCGCTGCATAAGATCTGTAACTGCCCTCCCCCGCCACCAAGTCACAGAGCAACACCACCGCCCCCACCACACAGAACATGAAAACCACCTCCCAGACTGACCAGGATAACTAGTCACTGCACTGTATATGTGCCCTGCTGCTGCACCTGCCCCCTGCTAAAGGTGACTGTCCTGTCCAATGACCAAGGCCCTTCCCCCCCCTCCAGACAGACTCCCCTCCAAAAGAAGAGGATGGAAACAGAAATGAACAGAAACGTATTCTTTATTAACAACCGCACATGGAACGGGGGGGTGAAACTTGGACGGGGTCTTGTGTGAGGCGGGTAGGAAAGGACTTTTCAAATTTTGGGGAATGAGAGCCTTCTAGTGGTAGAGCAGTCCGCAGGGGTGGAGTGAAATTTTTCCCGGCCCCTTCCACCCCTCCGTGTTTGGACTTTGGGTGAGGGGGGTATGGGACTTGGTGGCGGGGCAGGGCAGTTACAGAGAGACTGCAGCGGGGCTCTCTCCTCCTGCCTCCGGTCCTGCAGAACATCCACAAGGCGGCGGAGCGTGTCCGTTTGCTCCCTCATTAGTCCAAGCAGCGTTTGAGTAGCCTGCCTGTCCTCCTGTCGCCACCTCTCCTCCCGTTCAATGTTTGCCCGGTGCATTTGGGACAAGTTCTCCCTCCACTGTGTCTGCTGGGCTGCCTGTGCTCGGGAGCATTCCATTAGTTCAGCAAACATGTCTTCCCGTGTCCTCTTCTTCCTCCTCCTAATGTGCGCTAGCCTCTGGGCAGATGTGGCTGTGGGAATTGGAAAAAGGGAGTGAATTCCTGAGACAGAGCAATGTATCTGTGAACAGAGAACATAGTCTTTCTCTGTGAACAAGACCATGCAGAGCACCTATCACACGCGCACTGAGGACAAGGTCGAATTTTCGGCCCTCGCCTACAGTGCCTGCGGTCTTGCTGTGGCGAGCTGAGGAGCAGGGCAGGACACCGGACTTTGTCTAGATGGCAAACATGGTAAGCCGTAGACTTGTGGCCGCTTAAAACTTTAAGAGTGGCACTGGCCTCCTTTCACATAGAAAGCAATGCGAGTCTCTGCTGGCAGCAATCCTGCAAGCATGAACTCTGGCCCTGTCCCAGCCCCTCGCGGCTGTAAACCGCGTGGCTGTAAACCGGCGGTTGCAGTTCTGTAAAGGGACGGGCAAGCAGTCCCAATACTAACTTTCCCCTACCTAATTCACAGCAGGGAGTCATGCCTGACATCACCCTCCTGAAGGTCTCCGAGAGCCAGAAGGAGAAGATGCTCCGGGACAGCCTGCAGAAACCGGGGCCATTTGCTGCACTGCTGTGCAAGGCCATGATCCCGGAGTACCTGCTGGCGTTGTGGCAGGGAAACGTGTCCTACCACGGGGGGCCTAATAAGCTGTCCCTGCCCAGGAACCTGCTGATGAGGCTTGAAAAACACCTGCAGGAGGTGTATGAGGAGTTCTCCCCGGAGGATGTCGCCTCGATCCCCGGTTACATTGACCAGTTCTTGGCTTAGGTGCCCTTGGAGGGACAAATGACTGCAGGGTTTTGGGCACTATAATCATGAAGCGGACATTGTGAGATTTTTTTAAAATGGTTCGGACTATATATTGAGGCGCCCAAAGACGGAGTAATCATGATACACTTTGCACTGATTCCCCTTTTGTTTGACTTTCCTGTTTACATGTTTTTAAGCACTTTACCCACTGTTAATATTTTCAATCTTCCTGTTTTGTTGCAAATAAATGTTTACATGTTTTAAAGCACTTTAGCTACTGTTAATATTTTAAATATGCCAGTTATGTTGTAAATAAATGTTTGGATATTTAAAACACTTACTGCTTGATCCTTCCCCTGAATCTGTGTCTGGGGTAACGGCTGGGGAGGGTTGGTAGGGGATCTCTGTCAGGGTGATGAAGAGCTCCTGGCTGTCGGGCAAATCAGCGTTGTAAGCGCTGTCTACTGCCTCGTCCTCCTCATCTCCTTCCTCCTCTTCCCCGTCCGCTGAGGAACCGGCCGCGGACAATATCCCATCCTCAGAGTCCACGGTCAGGGGTGGGGTAGTGGTGGCGGCCGCACCTAGGATGGAATGCAGTGCCTCGTAGAAACGGGATGTGTGAGGCTGGGATCCGGAGCGTCCGTTTGCCTCTTTGGTCTTCTGGTAGCCTTGTCTCAGCTCCTTGATTTTCACGCGGCACTGCGTTGCATCCCGGCTGTAGCCTCTCTCTGCCATGGCTTTAGAGATCTTCTCATAGATCTTTGCATTCCGTCTTTTGGAGCGCAGCTCGGAAAGCACGGACTCATCTCCCCACACAGCGATGAGATCCAAGACTTCCCGATCCGTCCATGCTGGGGCCCTCTTTCTATTGGATTGCACGGCCATCTCTGCTGGAGAGCTCTGCATCGTTGCCACTGCTGCCACTGCTGCTGAGCTCGCCACGGTGTCCAAACAGAAACTGCGCTTCAAACTGCCCAGACAGGAAAAGGAATTCAAATTTTCCCGGGGTGTGGCTGGTCAGAGCATCCGAGCTCGGACTGCTGTCCAGAGCGTCAACAGAGTGGTGCACTGTGGGATAGCTCCCGGAGCTATTACCGTCGATTTCCATCCACACCTAGCCTAATTCGATATGGCCATTTCGAATTTAGCGCTACTCCTCTCGTTGTGGAGGATTACAGAAATCGATTTAAGGAGGGCTCTATGTCGAACTAAATGGCTTCGTGGTGTGGACGGGTGCAGGGTTAATTCGATATAACGGCGCTAAATTCGACATAAAAGCCTAGTGTAGACCAGGCCTTAGTGTCAGAGAAGGCTGTAGTGCATTTTACACATCTCCAAATGCAGATGTTAAGGGCACGGATGGTTGTAGAAACATTAACCCTTCCCACATACACAATTTTGTTAGTGTGGCAACAGGTTTAGAAGTTCCAAACAAGACCCCAATCAAAATTATTTGAAAGATTACGAACACATGGATACAGAGGAATGCATTATGGTATGGGAGTTATAACTGGAGAAGTAGGATTAAAAACAAACCACCACCACCAAACCAGACACAAACATTTAGGCTGTAAGGATAAGCTTCCTGCAAGAACCTGCAAAACAAATCCTCAGTATAACCAAGGATGCCACATTGCATGGGACATTTAAAAACAAAAGAAGATTGGACACAGCTTTAGAAATATATACTATACGGCTGATCTTGTACTGGATGATCTAATCCATGCTTAGAATTTACTTCTTCTGCTTAGATGTTCCAGTTTAGGCTTCCAGTTTCTGTAATGTTGTTTTCTCCCAACTGAAGCTTATTAGTTTCTATCTATCTAACAGAGCATAAGCTTTTCAGTGCGGTGACCTCATCTTTCCAAGCACCATATACGTCACAGAAGGCAGGGCAGGGTGTGCTGGATCTCCACGTGCTGAGAGACTCGGTGTCTCTGCACTGAGGGCAGGATGGGTCTCGCTGGCTCACCTCAAGTCTCCCCGCACTGAGGGGGTTCGTGTTTCTTGAGCAGCCACTGTCTGGACTCAGACTGTGAGACAGAGCAGGGGAGCAGGAGGCTCAGCTCAGATTTTTGTCCCACTGGGAGAGGGGACTGAGTGGTCTCCTTTCACCTAGTGCCTTCCACCCTCGGGTAACTTGATTCTCCGGCCTGGTCTGTGCTGGAGATTTCAGCCATCAGTGCAAAGCCCTAGTGGACCAAGGCAAAACACTCCATTTGCTCCAGTGTAGTTTACCAACTAGGATAAGTTTTATACCAGTTCAAATGGCAGATTTGTGCCTTGTCCTTGAGAGCTGCAAATTGCACCCCTGTAATTATGCTGGTGGCACTGGTGCTGGAACCAGGGGACCATGTCCTCCCCCCACCTCCCGCTTTTAACAAAAGGAACATAAGTGCAGATTTCATGTCCCCTGCAGATTTTTTTTCCCCAGCAGAATAATAGTTTGCCAGGGTGGTGCTGCAATTACACTTTTTGCCAACCATGGTCTGCTACGGCACCAGAAGAAAGAGAGGGCAGCTGCGGAGAAAAAGAGGGCACTTTGGCCTCAGTCCCCCAATTTCTGCAAAGGTTCTGGTGCCCTTGGCTAGTTAGTTGATCAATGATGGCTGAAACTGGGCGGGTCCCTAGTGAAGAGCAGGCCTCAGCTTGACTGTCTGCTGTCAAAGTTGACACGGAACAGAGAATGTCCCAGATGACACATGCCGCACACTGAGGTCTTGTCTACACCGAGGTCTTTCTGAAAATCTTCCACCGCTATCACAACACCAGTGCTAGCAGAGGCTAGCCACCAGCATTTTTACCACCATATTATCCAGGCCCATTCTGAGCATGTTTAGACAGCACTGGTAAAGATACCAGTAAACTCTGGCATTCCCGTTGTTTCTTGCTATAGCACAGCTGCATTTATGAGATTGCAACACGGGGAGACTTTCAGAAAACTTCAGTGTGCACACAACCTTAGCTATAGTTCTCTGCTCGGGGCAATGTTGATAGAAGTTATAGTGTAGGCAAGGCATAGATTTATTTATTTATTTTTACTGCCTTGTCATCACTGTTGTCATACCTACATGGCACCTTCCACTATTGCTGCTGCCAATGGAGCTGCATCAGGATGAATTATACATCTAATTTTTCCTAATGTAGATATGACCTTGGAGAAATTGGGGAAGTAGGAGGGAATGACACATGCATCTCTTTACTGATTTGTACAGTGAGCCCATCTTCAAACTAAGTCCACAAACAATTAAATATCTTGCCTGTTGCTAAGAATAGCCTCAGTACGCATATAGTTATAACTAGGGTCTCTGGATTCTGCATTCTGTGGCAGTGTTAATTGATTACATAATCAGTTCCCCAGACACTAGCTAACCCTTTTCATGCACCATGATGTTCATATTTTTTATGTTATAGAAGACGCATACAGTGTTGCCAAGAAAGCACTAAAAATGAGTCAGGCCCCATAAAATCATAATTTGAAAATTAATAAACTTGGTTTATTTGCCTTCTGGTGTTTGAGCCTTTTGTTCATGTTGTAAAGCTTTTCTCTGCAACCATGAGGCTATCTACTTTGAAAGCTTTGAGTCTCACAATCACGACTCCAATTTTCATCACCGCTATACAGAAAGGATGTCGAGAAACTGGAAAGGATCCAGAGGAGAGTGACAAAAATGATCAAAGGGTTGGAATGCAAGCTATACCACCAAAGGCTGAAGGAACTGGGTGTTTAATTTGGAAAAGAGGTGATTAAGGGGGGACATGATAGTGGTCTTCAAATACTTGAAAGGCTGCCATAAGAAAGATGGAGAAAAAGTCTCAGAGTAGCAGCCGCGTTAGTCTGTATCTGCAAAAAGAACAGGAGTACTTGTGGCACCTTAGAGACTAACAAATTTATTTGAGCATAAGCTTTCATGGGCTACAGCCCACTTCATCAGATGCATAGAATGGAACATATAATAAGAAGATATATATACATACAGAGAACATGAAAAGGTGGAAGTTGCCATACCAACTCTAAGAGGCTAATTAATTAAGATGAGCTATTATCAGCAGGAGAGAAAAAAAAAAAACTTTTGTAGTGAAAAAAAAGTCTTCTCTCTTGCCACAGAGGGCAGGGCAAGAGGCAACAGGTTTAACCTACAGCATAGCAGATTTACATTAAATCTCAGGAAAAACTTCCAAACTGTAAAAACCGTAGGACAATGGACCAGACTGCCTAGGGAAGTCATGGAATCTCCATCACTAGAGGTTTTCAAAAGGAGGCTGGATAGCCATCTGTCTTGGATCATTTAGGCACAACAAATCCTGAATCTTGGCAGAGGGTTAGACTAGATGATCCTTGCAGTCCCTTCTAACCCTATGGTTCTGATTCCAAGAGTTGCAGCTTTAAGAAAAACCCCAAATTAAAAACCTGGGGGAGGTGTTACCAAAAACCCCCTTTGTCTACCCCCTCCAGAAATCTGAAGTGACAATGACAGCTTTATAAAGCTAAAAAGAGGAAGACCGGGGGCCTGAGACTGTGCTCAGTACACTGGTGCTAATCAGAGTCATTCCACTGAAGCCAGTGGAGTTACTTCTATGTAATACTGGGCTAAGGGAATCAGGAAATCTAACTTGGTACTTGATGCTTGGTACTACCTGGGTTACCTTCTGTTAGTGGATCCGAATAATTATGTTTGGGGACCCAATTCCACTGTGTAATGCAGACAAAACTTTAACTACGTTCAAGCCTTGGACTCTGATCCTGACTTTCTCTGTACCCTCAGCTCAACTCGTTCTCTCATCATAGCATCAGATTCAGAATCCAGTGGCCTCTTCTGCATCTTTGGAGTGTCCAAAGCTTTAGCTAAACTCTAAGCTTAAATTCCACAGTGATGGAACCCTCCTTAGGCTTGTTACACCACAAAATAGAACCATAATTGGGTCAGTGCACCACAGTATTGTAAACCAGACTGTATTTTTGTTTTATCCTTAGTGTAAACGGGCCCTGAATCACTGCTTCAGTTTTCCATGTGTAAAAAAGGGATAATAGAGAAGTATGGGGTATATTGCAAGAATTAATTAATGAATGTTTAAATGCCTTGAAATCCTCATATGAAAGATGCAATACAAGTACAAATACTACTCATTAATGCAAATGTGAGCAAAACCATTTTAATCCAGAGAAAAATATTAGAAAGGAAAGCCACACAGAAGAGTTGGACAGTATGGGAAGAATAAATCATACAAAATAAACCAAGAAAATTTAAAACCCCAAAATAATGCCCCTCCTCCCCCCGCCAACAAACAAAACACCATAGCACGGGAAAGCTGTTAAAAAAATATAACAGTACAAGAGTTAAATTCAAGTAAAAAGAAAAAACCCAACACACTTGCAGCTAGAAATAAAAGGACCCCTCTTTTTACACAGAAACAATATTTTCTTTTCTAGTCCCTCTTAGGTCCGAAAGGGCTGGGAGAAGAAATGGAAACTCAAAGACGCATCTCTGCTGAGAGTAAAGTGTGTGTTTTTATCTATCAATTTCTCAAACCACAGTTTATAGATAAAGAAAGAACCTGCTAAAACCCCAATGTTTTAAGGCTTAAATAAGCAGCTTAATCATAGAATCATCGGACTGGAAGGGACCTCAAGAGGTCATCTAGTCCACTCCCCTGCACTCATGGAAGAACTAAGTACTATCTAGACCATCCCTGACAGGTGTTTGTCTAACCTGCTCTTAAAAATCTCCAATGATGGAGATTTCACAACCTCCCTAGGCAATTTATTCCAGTGCTTAACCATCCTGACAGTTACAAAGTTTTTCCTAATGTCCAACCTAAACTGCCCTTGCTGCAATTTAAGCCCATTACTTCCTGTCCTATCCTCGGAGGTTAAGGAGAACAATTTTTCTCCCTCCTCCTTGTAACAACTTTTTATACTTAAACTGCTATGTTAGATTTAAAATGTTAGATTTTGTTTCTGTTTTTAGCCTCCGCCTCCCCTGGCTGGTTGATACAGTGTTCTACTCTGCTACTCCTCCACATCATCAGAACAGGCAGAAAACTAAATAAATGATTGACCTTTAAAACTTCCAATGTATGTCCTCAGTGAGGACCAGTCACATGGTACATGTGAAAAAAATCTGTGCTATGAATGTCTGAGTTATCACTAACAGCTGTTCCGCCTGTATCAGTGTGCAAGGTTCTAGTTCCTTCAAGCCTATTAAAATGATCACAATTGACTATGCTGACAGCCACCTGATACAGACAAAAGAGTATGCCCCTCTGTTGAATGTATCCAAGAATGGGATCACCTTCACTATAGCAGATGTTCTTTAACTTTTATGCTAATGGGAGCATTATGTTACTCTTCCCTCCCCCCACCCCCTTTCTCACTAATGACAAATGCCAGAACAATCAGAATCTGAAAACTTTCCATACGGAAAAACTGGAACAGAATGATGTTAACCTAATCATCGGTGCTAGGCTTTCAACTGTTGTTGGGGGCTAAAAGGGTCCAACAGAGCAGTCTGCTTGTTAAAGAACCATACCAACTGTATCATGGAAACGGCATAAATATCTTATAAATCTCAATCTAGATGAGGAAATGGTGTTTCCATAATGAATATGCTGTATACCATTACAGTTCTTGTTTTCTTGCATTTTAGCAATGACATCATGTTCTTTCTGTATGAGTTTAATTGCAGCCTCACTTTAATGCTGCCAGTGATAAGAAACTATGCTATTAGCACTGCTCTTAAAGAGACAAAAAGCTTTAATGAATACCATGAAGAGCTACAGAAGCTCTTAAAATGAAAGGAGTCCATCAATCAGATTTATTCTGAAGAGTGCTTTTTAAATCTAACCTAGCAGGTTGAATTTTAAATACCAAAATATTCTCTTCACTGTTCTGCAGTTAAAAAAAAAAAGAAAGAAAGAAAAAGGAAAAAAAGGGCCTGCCAAAGTTCAATTACTGAAATACTGTTGGCAAAGAAACTGCAACGACAATTGCATGCTTAAGATTGAAGATATAATTCAAAATACTTCAAATAATCCCTCAGCAATGATTTACAGGGCAGTAATTTAAAAGGATGGTACTATTTAGGCCCCAAATCTGCAATGATACATGGGAGCAATCCCATTGAAGCACACTGGAAGTCTTTGCAGGATTGGGGCCTTAGATGAAAACATCAGTTTGTAAGTTTAGATTTCATATACTAAAATACATACACCAGCAAACAAGAAATATACATAGGATTTTAAGATAGAACCCTTCATTCACAATAGGTACACTCTGAAGAATCTTTACATAACAATATTTGTTTGGGGACATTCGCAAAACATTGAAACTTTGGTTTACACGGTAAGGGCCCTACCCAGCTGAAAACAGCAGTGGAATTCCAAGCCATGCAAACTACTGAAGGCTGTGGATACTAGCAGTGCAGAAGCCATCCCTTTTAGCATGGCCATTTACAGGCCAGGCCTAGAATTGCTCTGTCTTCCCTGCCAAAGCCAGGCAGTTCATGGAACATAGCACAGCCCTAAGGGTAGAGGAACTGTGCTGCATAGCCCTGGGAGGATGAGACTGACTCCAAGCTTGGCCTCTAGCAGGCAGAGCTTTTTTTAAAGGGATACCTGAGAGTTAAGAAACCAGGGGTGCAACAGAGTGGGGCCCAGGTCCCCCGGCTTAGCCCTTGACCAGAGTTGGGTGGCATAACAGTGGAGCCCCTTCCCTGCTGGTGTGACAAAGGAGTGGGCAGGCCAAATTTGAGTGGTCTTGCAACCCCATGTACCAGGTCACAGAATCAGTCAAGTTTGGCCTGGCTGCCTCTCTGTCATGCCAGCAGAGAAGAGACTCCACTGTTACGCCACCCAGCTCTGCCTCCCTAATGCCATAGGTGTGCCCTGTCCCCAACCCACTGCTGGGAACCTGACCCAGAACCTGATTGGCTCTCAGCTTGCAAAGAATCAGCCAAAGGGGAGGCAGTATCTCAGACAGGAAATAAGGCATAAATGTTTAACATAGAGTAATTAGCCATTGGAACAAGTTACCAAGAGTTATGGTGGATTCTCCCTCACCAGCAATTTTTAAATCAAGATTGAATGCTTTGCTGTAGGAATTATTCTGGGGAAGTTCTCTGGCCTGTGGTATACAGGTCAAACTAGACGATCACAGTGGTCCCTTCTAGCCTTGGAATCTGAAAATTGTGGTTGTCTTCCTAGAAAGAACCATCTGTTTTCCCATCCTCTAGTAATCAAGGGAGTTTCCCCAGTAGCTTGTGTGCTAAGTGGCTATTCCTAATGGGATATTACTCTTTTCTTCTGGTAGGTCACATCACTCCTCTCTTCTTCTCCTCCCTCATTGAGCTCTAAAAACAAACCCTTTAAATTTTTTTCAATGACTGGCTGTGGAGTCAAAGTGGGGAAGAACTTGCCTAGCATAAGGCATTTAAGTGATTCCCTGAGTCACCCAACTTGATTCCTATGATTCCTTGATTCAGTTTTTACATCTGGCAATCAGGCCGGGAAGGCTCAGACTTCACCAGCATTAAGAGGGCACCCAGGAACTGCCCAATGAACTATTCCACAGGATTACAGAGGGCTACTTTTCCCTCAGAATAGGGAGTCTCTGAAGCTGCCAGGAGGCACAGATCTTCATGAGTAGCTATTGTTATTGGCATGTGTCCTAAATCAATGTGGTACATACATTTTTCTTCAGAAACATTTAGTTAAATATATAGAAACAAGAATAAAAGTGATTGGAAGTTCTTGTTAAGAATATTAAGTCAGTGCTTTAATTTTGGAAGTTGTTTCACTCCTGCAGTCTTTTTAATTGGTCCTTTTTTTGGATCCAGAATCCTTTGATTTTCTGGAACATTATGTCTTCTTCTGAAATAAAGTCAGAAAGGTTAGTCATTACATGTCACTTACACGATGATGCTCCGGAAACTTGAACTGCTGGAAATTGGCATGCTTTTCATATTAAAATAACTGATTATTATGGTTAATTAATAAACAGTTTCTTTCTGGGTGTGAGGTTGAGCATTTAATTATTCTGTATACAAATCCCAATCCTCATCTCATCATTCCTGAATAACTTTATATTATTTAAATGATGAAATTTTAAAGGAACATGAGGAGAATATTAAACATTTGTATAAACAGGAAGGCAGCAGGCTGGGGAAATATTTTCACCAATTATATGCTCCTGATCAAGACATGGAAATTACTGTCTGCACCTGTAATTAGAGCTCTCTGCAGGCAGTGTCCTCTAGAGAGCCATGCTCTTAAGTCCCATGTCCTTACATATAAAACTTTGGTAGCTGACTAACAAGTTTACATTCACTTCATGGGAATAACTCCCCTAAGTGTTATTTATTTACTTTTGGATCAAAGTTTAATTTACAGGACTATAGAACAGAATTTCCAAGGGAAGAAAGGTGACTAAGTAAATCCACAAAGCCATTCTCAGGAGGATGCAGGCAGCATCTCTCTACTATTATGCAAAACAGCTAAGTATCTCTCTATTCATCCTTGCAGTATCTGAGCATTTTATATAGTCTAACATACAAGGTTTCAGTTTCTCTCTCACCCCAGTTGAGAAAGGAGGAAGGGAATATATATCAATTGCATACATGTGTCTGTGCACTGATGATTGGAGAAATATTCTGCATATTGTTCAATGGTGAAAGTTGCGGTCATTTCATATGTTCTGGGAATGAGTTGCAGGTTTCTGGGCAAGCTGCCAAGAAAGCGCCATCTCCAGTGCTCTCTAGTTTCACTTCTGAGGTTGCCAAGTTCCATTGTTCTAACTATCATGAGCAGTATATGGGGCCTGCTTCCATTTAAAGCTTCGAAGATCAGGGCCACAGTCTTGAATCTGACTCAGTAATCAATAAGGAGCTGTTGCAGAGCTGAGTAGACAGACAGATCAATCTCTCCCCACCCTCCAGTTCCCATGTTTTTCTACTGTCGTGCAAGTGTCTAAAGCCCCATCTGACCTGACCCAGGAACCATGGTAAGAATCGCTATTTAAACTGGGTTCTAATTCAGCCAAAATGTACCAGCAACCATGATTAAACAAAGTTTAGATATTGTTTATTAACCTGATTTGAAACCCAGTGAAGACAAAGCCTTGAAATATCGGTTGAAATTAGACGAGAAGCTGCTGGAGGAAATTATGAGGTTATTCTCAAGGCCTGAATTTATTGCATAGTTTTACTCTGGAATTTAAATGGAATTACTTCTAATTTGCATCAGTGTGAGTGAGAGCAGATTCAGGCCCCCAGTCTTTAAAGTCATTAGAGTAGTATTTATGGAGGAATAATGACAATAGCTCTCTGTTAAATTCTCCATACATTGAAGGAGTTCCTCACTTGTGCTTGCTACTTCCTGATGATACACACTGTGACATATCACCACTCTTTGGTATAAGCTGCCAGGTGAGATCAAGGTGGGGACTCACCAGGCTCAAAGTTCTAAGCAGTTGGTTACAGGGATAGCTCAGTGGTTTGAGCATTGACGTACTAAATCTAGGGTTGTAAGCTCAATTCTTGAGGGGGCCATTTAGGGATCTGGGGCAAAAATCTGTCTGGGGATTGGTCCTGCTTTGAGCAGGGGGTTGGACTAGATGACCTCCTGAGGTCCCTTCCAACCGTGGTATTATATGATTCTAAGCAAAAGGTGAAGAAATCCCATCATGTGCGTAAAGTCATTTGAAAAGTGCTGACTAAGGTTACAAAACCACCAGCTTTGAGAGGAGGAGGTGATGCAGTGGTAATCTGTCACAACATGTATCTTTCCAGAACAACAACAACTACAGGAAAGTATTTTTTGTCTAATATAAAAAGAATTAAAGACAGCAACTGTCATAATACTCCCAAATAAATACTGGTCTAAAACCCACAGAACAGTGCTACTATTCAGCTGGTACTCAATGTCTGGCTGTTGCTGGCTTCCTTAGTCCCTCCAGAGGGAGTAAGGGAGAAACATACTGGCTCTGCCCTCTCTGGCCACCTCCACAGGAGCCATATAAAAACACAGACAGAGCCAGAAACTGCCTCTGGGCTGCATATTAAGTATTTAAGAGCCACACAATACTTGTCTGATCTTAAGAATCCTTAGTAGCAGACATTAAACCTTACTCTAATAACAGTAATCTACTGAACTCTCACCATGAGACCAAAGAGTGGGAATCAGTGAATATAGTTAACATTGCAGAATATATCTTATTCATGTCCTGAGTGAGAGGTTAAAACAGAAAACAGGTGGGAAAACTATTTCATATCAATTATCTTTTATAATCTAATGATGGGACAGCTGTTCTCAATTTGTATCATGGCTCAATTGCAATGATATAGTTAAGGATTTGTTAGTGTTTCCATTTTCAGCAAAGAATCAGCTTCAATTTGAAACTTGGTTTATCAGAGCTCAGCCCAGACACACATTTTTATGTTCTAAATTCCCCCAAACAGCTTCGTGCTCTTCACATTTAAAAATTTGGGGGAAACTCTTTTGCACCTGTGTAACTAAAAACTGGCTTTGATTTATTAAGCAATTAGGTCTTAATATGAGTTCATCTAAAATTACTCACCTTCTCATCCACTAGACAGCTGTACACTCTCTATTGACTGAGAAGAACCAGGCTGAACATTTAATTACATTACTGTTAATGGACTGGAGAATGTAAGAGCAGACTTAGCAAAAAGGCCTATTTTTTTTTTTGACTGAGATTTATATGTAAGGATGCCAAAACCTTCTGTTAGGTTCCACAAAGGCCACTTACATTGTATGAGTACTGTACTATCATTCTGTAATAGTCTATGTTAGGTAATAAGCTGATTTAAAATCAGTACCAAGAGTGATATGGACATCAATATTTTGTCAGTAAGATTATCTGCAGCAATCTTTATCTTGGATAGAGGGCTATGATAGTCAAGGGAGAGTATTTAGATAAATGTATTAAGTCAGAAAATGGAGGGAATATGAAAGAGTTACCTCAGTATTTGGTTTTTCCTCTTGATCTGCACTGCATCTGTTTTCTGCCTCTCAGCAATTTTAAGTGTAGCTGATGTCTGCAATGGTCAAATTTTTATAAAGCAAGTTATCCTCCAAGTATATATGTTGTTAGGAAAGCAAAAATTCTCCTCACGTTGATTTTGAAAAAGACAAGCACTATGACCCTGATTCAGCAAAGAATTTAAGCTCATACTTAAGGTTATGTCCCATTG
>NW_020664490.1:10868945-10942846 GCF_002925995.2 Terrapene triunguis
TAGCCAGAAGCTGGGATGGATCACTTGATGATTATCTGTTCTGTTCATTCCCTCTGGGGCACCTGGCATTGGCCACTGTCAGAAGACAGGTTACTGGGCTACATGGACCTTTGGTCTGACCCAGGATGGCTGTTCTTATATTTAGCCAAAACAATGCTTTGGCTGAACATGCATTATTACATTTAAAAAAAAAAAAAGTTGAAGTCAGACTGAGAACCATCTTAAGAACTGCACAGCATGCTACAATACAGGAATCTGAGTATATAAGACCTGAGCTTAGTTCTTTACACCTGTGCCAGCAGGGACTAGATGCTGTATAGGGGCAGTGTAGTCAGCCCTTTGACAGGATGTATACACTGGACTTTTATTCTTAAGACTTTCCACCACTGTTGCCATCAGCTCAATTCCACCCAGGGGATGTGCAGGTATAGACTGTCCACTGGCATTTTAACCTCTGTGCCATCCAACTCTGCTCAGAGCAGGGCTAAAGGGTACAATGGTTAAAGCTCCAGTAGCCATCATGCCTTGTCTACTTTAGTGCTCCCACCAGCAATATAATGGGTGGGAAATTTTAAGACAAGAAGTCTGGTGTAAACAATGGCAGAGAGAGAGATGACAGACAGACAGACTTCCATCACTTTCTAGCAATCGCTCCAGCTAACTGAGGCCTGGCTCTGACGGGAACTATGCCTGGCTTTCCTTGGCTGGAATAAAACTCAGATTTGTATGAAGGAGAAAAAAATAAAGAAAAATAAAGAGTTAAACAGTAATGATCCTTCAAGTACCAGCTTGGGAGGAAAAAGATGATTAGGTTGCAAAGTTTTTGTTACTTACCTGTGAGATCTCTGCTAGGTACATGCGCCGTTCATCATTAGCCTTATGGTAAGCCTACATTTTAAAATAATGGGTAAATGGTTACAATCAAACAAAACAATTAGCATGGTTAATCAAAAGGGAAGGAACAAACACACGTACCACCCCAGGACTTTTTCATTTTATGTTTCATGGAATCATTACATTCTCTACACCAATGCTTTAGACATTTCAGACAGCATAACAGCTTCTAGAAAGGGCTGATTAGACAGATATGGCAGTAACAGACCTTTGCTTCTTGTTCCAGTCTAAGCTCATAATCCTTCAGTTGGTTCTGGAGACTTTTCTTTTCCTCTTCTAGTTGTTTAAGAAACTGGTTTAAGGAACCCTGCAGTTGTATACAAAATAAAATCAATAGGTTACAAATATTCCTGTTCTGAACAATGATACAAATTGTTTTCACAATCTAGATTCTGAGTTACAATCTTCAAGGTCTGTGTGCTTATGCTTAGAGCTACGGTTTTGTCACGGAGGTGGCGGAAATCATGGAATCTGTGACTTCCAAAGACTTCCGTGACTTCAGCCCTGGCGGCTGGGAACTGCATGGTCCCATTGCCTCCTGCAGCGGCAGGGAGCTATAAGATACCCCCGCTGCTGGAGGCAGTGGGCACCCAAGCTCTCAGCCACCATGGGCAGCAGAGGTACCCTGCAGCTCCCCGCTGCTGTGGGGGACATGGGAAACCACAGAGCTCCCCACCACCCGCCGTGGCAGGGGAACCCTGGCAGGTCCCTGGCCGCCGCAGGCAGGGGGTGGTGCAGAGGGACCCCCGCAGTCCCCAGCCACCATGGGGGCTAGGGAGACCCCCACAGCTCCCCACTGCGGTGGTGGCAGGGGGATTCCCACAGCGTTCCCTGCTGCTGGGGAGGGGGCAGAGGGACCCTGCAGCTCCCCTCTGCTGCTGGTGGCAGGGGGACCTTGGAGCTCTGAGCCCCCACAGGTGGTGGGGGGGCCCAGAGATCCCAGCATAAGACCGAGCTACAAGGGAGTTTGGTTGACCCATTACCAGAAAGCTGGCTCCCAGTATGTGACAGTAGAGAGTCCATGGATGGAGACTCTGTAGGAAGCAGTGTTATAGACAACGTATGGAAATAATTCCCCCATAATTTGGTCTGTCCTATCCTTGAGTTATGGTGTCACAGCAGGCAAACAGTTTAGATTGACAAGGACTCTCTTTTGGGTACAGTAATGTTGTTAATAAAGCTGCATCCCTTCTTTTCCACAAAAACATTCCTGGATGCTATTAAGTTTTCCCTGTGAATGATTTTCATTAGAGTCAAGAATTTATAATGGGTTTGGCCGAAGGTGAAGTGCTGTTAAAAGCTGCCACCACGCTGAAATAACCCCTCCTGCTGATTTTAATAAACAGAAATTGACAGCAGAGTCATGGCTTTCAAGAATGCTTCACCCATGGCTGAGCTGCTATTAACTTTAGTTTTCTATTATGACAGATACATTGGAGAAGACATGAAAAACCATTGTTTTTAAATTAAAATTGGAAGTCAAAACACCCTAGCTGCAGCTGAAACTCTGTTGCATATTACAAACCTCTCCCTATTATAGGATCTACGAGCCTACAGAGTGTTTACATTCAGCCCATTTGAAGAGAGAAAGAAATGGACAGAATCAGGAGGTAATTTTGCTAAATCCAACTACTGCCATATTCTACTTCATTATTACATCTGTGTCCCCACAGAATCAAAGAAGGAAGAGAAAGAAAAAGCTTTAACTCTGTCAACTCTAGGAGACTGAATTTTGGTTGAAAGAAAGTTTTACTAGCCATCTCTACCTGACAGCATTTTGGAGAGTGTAACCACCTGACATACAGTAACTCCTCACTTAACGCTGCAGTTGTGTTTCTGAAAAATGAGACTTTAAGCGAAACGATGCTAAGCGAATCCAATTTCCCATAAGATTTAATGTAAATGAGGGGGTTAGGTTCCAGACAAAAGTCTGGTTTTTCACCAGACAAAAGACTAATTATATATATAGATATAGATATAGATATATACACACACACACATATATATATATACATACATACACACTGTGTATATATATACACACACATTTACACACACACAGTATAAGTTTTAAACAAACAATTTAATACTGGTACATAGTGATGATGATTGTGAAGCTTGGTTGACGTGGAGGAGACAGAGGGTGGGATATTTCGCAGGGAATGCCTTACTGCTAAATGATGAACTAGCATTTGGCTGAGCCCTCAAGGGTTAACTCGTTGTTAATGTATTCTCACTCTACAAGGCAGCAGACAGAGAGACACACCGTGTGCGTGAGAGAGAGAGATGCACATTTCCCCTTTAAGTAGCTCACCCCATTCTTAAGTACACTGCCTTGTTAATTAGATCAGCTTGCTGAGACCACAGCTGCTGCCTGGAAGCTCCCTCCATCCTGAACCCTGTCGTGTGTGTCCCCCCCCCCATGGAAATGGGGTAAGCGGGGTGCAGGAGCAGGGGGGAGGGGACACCCTGACATTAGCCCCCCACTTCCTCCCTCCCCCTTTACAGCAAGCAGGAGTCTCTGGGAGCAGCTCCAAGGCAGAGGGCAGGAGCAGCACATGGCAGTGGGGGGAGGGACAGCTGAATGCCGGCAATTGCTAGCCTGCTGGGCAGCTGTAGCACAGGGAACTTAGGGGAGCGGGGAACTGATACGGGGGCTGCCAGTCCACCCTGATTCCAAGCCCCCACTACCTAGTTCCAACGGGCTACTCTTCCTGCAAGCAGTGGACAAAGCAGGTGGCTACCAAACGACATTAGAAGGGAGCAATGCACAACTTTAAACGAGCATGTTCCCTAATTGATCAGCAACGTAACGACAAAACAACGTTAACTGGGACGACTAAGTGAGGAGTTACTGTACTTGTAACACACTTTGTTTGTGTCCCACACAAAACTCCTCCCAACAGTAGATGGGAGTTCATGCTACTGTTTTAATTGTTCGGAGCAAGTCCAAGCATCACCACATGCCCCTGCACTGGATCATTCTATAGTGCTGGTGTTGCAGCTATAGCTGCAGCAGAGCAACTGAGTAACTTTTTAGTGACTCTTCTGGTCAAATTTCTAAACTCTATGGCCACTTGACCCTAGGGATCAAGTCTTCTAGAAGTCCCTCACTGAACACAATGACATGTACATACCTCTAGTCCCATAGCAGGCACTTTTTAAGCCAAAATGTTCTTCAAGATCACTGTGTTCCAGTACTCAGTTTGCTTTTGGATCTGGGATAATTTCTTCTCAGAAGTTATCCTACAGTTGTGCTAGCAGCTGACCCAAGGTAGATGCCAGGACACTCACTGAACAATGGTTAGATCCAATCCCAGGTAACCCAGACTATTTAGCACACCATTGCTTTTGACAGGTGAATGCATATCTGGCCCAGCAGTGCAAAGAGAAAACTAAAGGCACATCAAAACAAGGCTGGTAGCTGCACCTTCACATGCGTTTGAACAGATGCTAGTTCCTGGGTGTTTATGGAGACTGAAATGATCCTTGACAACAGTAAAGCCCAAAGAGGAAGGAGAGGGCACCTATGTCACAGGCGGTATTAGAGGCATTTGCTGGACTGTTGGGAGATGGGGGAACCATCTACACAAGCTATGTATTATGCTATGTATTATTTGTACTTTTCTGCATGGCCGAGGGCTACGCCTACATGAACACTGCCATTGCTATTAAGGAACAGGCAGACAGTCACAAGTGAGGGCAGAAGTCCCTCTCTTACTTCAACTCAGTCACTTGAACAGACACTGCAGGACCCTTCCTCACATCCCCTGATGTGATAGACAAAAAAAAAATCAAATCAAGTGGCCTGCCCTCTGCCAAGCCCCCACCAGCAGTAATCCGATTCCTCAAGCTCAGTACAGGGGCCCACCCAGAGTCAGTTACCATCATGGGAAGTGGATTCTGCTGGAGCATCTCCCCAGGAGCGGCAAAATAAAGTCTGTTCTGGCTCTCTGGTGACCTTGGTGCTCTACTGAAAAACAAACTATCACCACCTTCAAACTTCTGCAGACAGCTAGCTCTGCATTTTTCAGCTCTTCAAGAACAAATCTGGCTCTCTGAACAAACAGAAAATGCCCTGAACCTCCAGTGCACTCTCTGTTTTGGGATAAAATGCCAAAACAGACTGCAGTTGTCAGTGAGTTATAGGATTTGACCCCATCTCCCATAATTCCTTTAGACAATCCAAATGCCTTGCACAATTTCCCACAAAGTATCACTTCCAGGGCCTGAGGAATAGGTAGCTCATAGACAGCAGTGCATCTAGTGCAGGGGAGAACTGCACCCAAACCAGAAGGGTTAGTGTTGATGCACTGCACTGTTAAGTTGCAACGCTTCAGTTCCCGAGTGTAAACAAGGCAGAGTTAAGGTTTCACAAGCAAATTTTATTTTAGCATTTCCTTACTTTTGGGCACTCCACTCTGCATTCGTGTAACATGCTTTCTGAAGGGATTTGACTCATCTGCATGGTCTTAAATCATTTTCAACACCAGCTCAAAGTAATTTGCTGAAAATAATTTTCCAAAATGGTTCAGTTTCCTAGCTCATACCTCTGGTAGTACCCTAATTCCTATGTTTTCTACCAGAAAAAAGGTCTAGAAAAAAATTCTATAATATATCTAAAGTATTTATATGGCCCTCATCACTGTAGTATCTGAGCATCTCACAATCTAATGTATTTATCTTCACAATTCTTCAGTGAGGTAGAGAAGTACTATTAGCCCCATTTTGCATATGGAGAAATGAACCAGAGAGGCTAAATGACTTGCCCAAGGTCACACATGGAGCCTGTGGAGGAGCAGAGACTTGAACCCAAGTTCTAAGCTAACGCTCTAACAACGGGATCATCCTTCTTTCATAATAAGGAACTATTTGCTAAACAAAACACTTATGTACTGCACACAATGAACACTGAATGAGGCAAGCTCTGCTGCAGAGCTCTTCCTTCTTGAGCACATACTTTGGGTTTTAGATGAGGCAGGGAACAATATAGACTACACGTTTACTTATGTGAAAAACCTCTCTAGATATTCAAACACTGGAAGAGATGAAACAATGTTTCAGAAAATGGACTGAAGAAAATTTAAACCAGTAAAACTTCAAAGATATTCTAAGCGCTAACTCTGCTAGGGCAGATCATAAGTTACCTTCAGCTCCTATCACATAAGCAGTAACTGAAGAATCAACTGAGATGTTATCTATGGTGCATCTAGCCACAAGTGTAGCTGCACAAAGCAAGAATCCAGCCAAGCTGAATCCAGCCAAACCCCTAAGGGGTGTGTTCACCTTCAATTAACTCTCTGAGAAAAGAGGGGATAAAAACTCATTGAAACAGATGCAACTCAAGAGGCTTACAGCAACGTGAGCAGCTTTCTGTACAAAGAAGTGAAACAGCACAAAAGAAGAAGCTCACAGCAAACAGCTCAAAGAACACAGACACACAGCACAGACAAGTCTCAGCTAAAAACAAGGACTAGCAAGAGCCCACAGGAGAACTAACCCTCTGAAGGGGACAGAAACCCAGCCTACCTATGTCAGACTCCACTTAGGAGAATAAAATAATCCAGATCCACCTGTGGATAGTAAATTGCCTAAGTAGCTGGGCGGCAGCTCATTAGGTAAGGCGCACCTGGGCCTAAATAAAGACTTATGAGGACTCATTTACTAGGCCCCAGAATAGGAGTATTTCTCAGGGGAGCTGATTAGAGAACTTGCCAGACAAAGAGAACTAGGAAAGGTGTTTCTGGAGGGATCAAGTTCCCCAAGGAGCAAAGCCATAGAGAGGCTTGATTCCAGCAAAAGGATCTTACCAGACAGCGGTCAAAGGTCTAGGTCACTGGGGAAATACAAGCCGCTCCAGTGAGGAGCTGGAGTAGTTTAACCTATGCAGGGGCTGTGAGTCCAGAGAAAGAACCCTTCACCAGGTGATGCCTGGAGAGCTGAGTCCTGAAGAGGTTCCTGGCCTAAGAGGGCCTTACTGGTGAAGAGGCTGGATGGAGGGCCTTAGGTGGGGGGCTGACTAAGATTAGCTTGCTAGAACACTGGAGTGAAGACTAATTTGACCATTAATGACTGCTTCTTGGAGCAGGTAGGCCTGGAACCCACAAGGGGAGAGGCATTTCTTGATTTAGTCTTAAATGGAGCACAGGATCTGGTCCAAGAGGTGAATATAACTGAACTGCTTGGTAATAGCGACTATAATGTAATTCAATTTTACATCCTTGTAGGGGGGAGGGGGAAAATACCACCACAGTGGTATTTTACTTCAGATAAGGGAACTCCATGAAAATGAAGAAGCTAGTTAGACTCAAATTAAAAGGAACAGTCACAAAAGTGAAATGCCTGCAAGCTGCATGGAAATTTTTAAAAACACCGTAATACTGGTTCAAATTAAATGTATATCCCAGATTAAAAATAACAGTAAGAGAACCAAAAAAATGCCATCGTGGCTAAACAACAGAATAAAAGAAGTGGTTAGAGGTAAAAAAGCATCCTTTAAAAACTGGAAGTCAAATCCTACTGAGGAAAATAGAAAGGAGCATAAACTGTCAAGTGTAAAAGCATAATTAGGCAGACCAAAAAAGAATTTGATGAGCAACTAGCAAAAGATTCAAACTAATAGAAATAATTTAAATACATTAGAAGCAGGAAGTCTGCCAAACAATCAGTGGGGTCACTGGATGATCAAGGTGCTAAATCAAAGGAGCACTTAAGGAAGACAAGGGCATTGTAGAGAAGCTAAATGAATTCTTTGTATTAGGCCTGGTCTACACTAGGACTTTAATTCGGATTTAGCTGCCTTAATCCGAATTAACCCTTCACCCGTCCACACTACAGAGCCAGTTAATTCGAATTAAAGGGCCCTTTAAATCGATTTCTGTACTCCACCTCGACGAACGGAGTAGAGCCTAAATCGATTTTGTTAATTCGAATTAGGGTTAGTGTGGACGCACACCACCGAATTACTGTGGTTTAAAACCGAATTAAGGTGCTTAGTGTGGCCGCGCACAATCGAATTTATACAACCTGTTTCCCAAATTCGAATTATCTAAATTCGGATTAATCCTGTAGTGTAGACATACCCTTAGTCTTCACTGCAAAGGATCTGAGGGAGATTCCCACACCCGAGCCATTCTTTTTAGGTCCAAATCTGAGGAACTGCCCCAGATTGAGGTGTCAATACAGGAGGTTTTGGAACAAACTGATAAATTAAATAGTATTAAGTAAGGCTGTCAAGCGATTAAAAAAATTGATCGCACTGTTAAACAATAATAGAATACCATTTATTTAAATATTTTCAGATGTTTTCTACATTTTCAAATATATTGATTTCAATTACAACACAGAATACAAAGTGTACAGTGCTCACTTTATATTTATTTTTGATTACTAGTATTTGCACTATAAAAAAAAATGAATAGTATTTTTCAACTCACCTAATATATGTACTGTAGTGCAATATCTTTATCATGAAAGTTGAACTTACAAATGCAGAATTATGTAAAAAAAAAAATAAAACTGCATTAAAAATAAAACAATGTAAAATTTTAGAGCCTGCAAGTCTATTCACTCCTACTTCTTGTTGAGCCAATCGCTCAGACAAACAAGTTTGTTTGCATTTACAGGACATAATTCTACCCTCTTCTTATTTACAGTGTCACCTGAAAGTGAACAGGCATTTGCACGGCACTGTTGTAGCCAGCTGTGACAAACTGGGAATGTTCTCAATGTGTTCTTTGAATACTGATGAGGGAGTATTGACCTGGGAAGGTTGCAGGGGAGTTTTGCTGGGACTGTCTGCACTGGGGGATGGGAGACTTTCCTTGAGGGAAGATACCTGAGCATGTAACATGAGAACCCAGGAAGGGGGTTGGAGGCCAGGTGACACCTCTGCCCAGGAAACTGGACAAAAGGCAGGGGGAGGAGCCGGGGGGAGGCTGAGTGACATGGCTGGAGGACGTTTCAGTTTGGAGCTGGCTGGGAAAATGGAGGGGAGCCCAGATGGGGCTCTGGCCTCCTTGGGGCCCCCCAAGATGGACCTAGTTGAGGGGGTCCGGTTGTCTGTACCTGCAAGACCTGTCTTGGACTGTTCCTGTCATCTAAATAAACCTTCTGTTTTCCTGGCTAGCTGAGAGTCATGGTGAATCGCAGGAAGGGGGGTGCAGGGCCTTGTCTCCCCCACCCTCCGTGACACCAGCATAGCAAGATATTTACGTGCCAGATGCGCTGAAGATTTATATGTCCCTTCATGCTTCAACCACCATTCCAGGGGACATGCTTCCATGCTGATGACAGGTTCTGCTTGATAACAATCCAAACCAGTGCGGATGGACGCATGTTCATTTTCATTATCTGAGTCAGATGCCACCAGTAGAAGGTTGATTTTCTTTTTTGGTGGTTCGGGTTCTGTAGTTTCCACCCTGGAGTGTTGCTCTTTTATGACTTCTGAAAGCATGCTCCACACCTTGTCCTTGTCAGATTTTGGAAAGCACGTCAGATTCTTAAACCTTGGGTCGAGTGCTGTAGCTATCTTTAGAAATCTCACATTGGTACCGTCTTTGCATTTTGTCAAATCTGAAGTGAAAGTGTTCTAAAAATGAACATGTGCTGGGTCATCATCCAAGACTGCTATAACATGAAATATATGACAGAATGTGGGTAAAACAGAGCAGGACGGGGACATACAATTCTCCCCCAAGGAGTTCAGTCACAAATTTAATTAACGCATTATTTTTTAACACGCGTCGGCTGCATGGAAGCATGTCCTGTGGAATGTTGGCTGAAGCATGAAGGGGCATACGAATGTTTAGCATATCTGGCATGTAAATACCTTGCAATGCCGCTACAAAAGTGCCATGCAAATGCCTGTTCTCATGTTCTGGTGACATTGTAAATAAGAAGAGGGCAGCATTATCTCCTGTAAATGTAAACAAACTTGTTTGTCTTAGCCATTGGCTGAACAAGAAGTAGGACTGAGTGGACTTGTAGGCTCTGAGGTTTTACATTGTTTTGTTTTTGAGTGCAGTTATGTAACAAACAAAAAAATCTACATTTGTAAGTTTCACTTTCACGATAAAGAGATTTCACTACAGTACTTGTATGAGATAAATTGAAAAATACTATTTCTTTTGTTTATCATTTTTACAGTGCAAATATTTGTAATAAAAAATAATATACACTTTGATTTCTATTACAACACAGAATACAATATATATGAAAATGTAGAAAAACATCCAAAATATTTAATACATTTCAATTGTTATTCTATTGTTTAACAGTGTGATTAAAACTGTGATTAATTGTGATTAACTTTTTAATCGTGATTAATTTTTTTTAGTTAATCGCGTGAGTTAACTGAGATTAATCGACAGCCCTAGTATTAAGTTACCAGGACCTGAAGGTATTTACCCACGAGTTCTGCAGTTTCATATTTTAGTTCCTTCAGAACTACTATCTGTGGTATGTAACCTATCACTTAAATCATCTTCTGTATCAGATGGCTGGAGGATAGCTAATGTGACAAGTTTTTTAAAAAGGCTTCAGAGGTGATCCTAGCAATAACAAAGGTAAGCCTAACTTCAGTATCAGGCAAACTGGTTGAAACTATAGTAAAGCACAGAATTATCAGACACATAGATGGGGAAGAGTCAGCATGGCTATTGTAAAGGGAAATCATGCCTCACCAATCTGTTAGAATTCTTTGAGGGGGTCAAAAACATATGGAGAAGGGTGATCCAGTTAGGGTTGCCCTGTGTCCGGTTTTCGACTGGAACAGTTGACAAGGGATCCTGGTGGGCTCCGGTCAGCACCACTGACCAGGGTGCTAAAAGTCCGGTTGGCGGCGCAGTGGGGCTAAGGCAGGATCCCTGCCTGCCCTGGCTCCGTGCGGCTCCCAGAAGTGGACGGCATGTCCCCGTGGCCCCTAGGTGCAGGGGCGGCCAGGGAGGCTCTGTGCGCTGCCCCGGCCCCGAGTGCCGCCCATCATTGGCTGGGAACCATGGCCAATGGGAGCTGCAGGGGCAGTGCCTGCAGGTGCGGGCAGCGCGCAGAACCGCCTGGCTGCCCCTGCGCCTAGGAGCTGGATATGCCAGCCGTTTCTGGGAGCCACTTCAGGTAAGCGCTGCCCGGCTGGAGCCCGCACCATGAATCCCCTCCCACACCCCAATCCCCTGCCCCAGCCCTGAGCCCCATCCTGCACCCAAACTCCCTCCTGGAGCTTGCACCCCACACCCTCTCCCGCACCCCAACCCCCTGCCCCAGTCCAGAGCCCCCTCCTGCACCCTGAACCCCTCATTTCTGGCCCCACCCAGGGCCCCCAGTCAGAGCACTCACCCTCTCCCGCACCCCAACCCCCTGCCCCATCCCAGTGAATATGAGTGAGGGTGGGGGAGAGCAAGCAACTAAGAGAGGGGGGATGGAGTGAGCGAGGGTGGGGCCTCGGAGAAGGGATGGGGCAGGGCCTCGAGGCAGGTGTTTGGTTTTGTGTGATTAGAAAGTTGTCAACCCTAGATCCAGTGGATATAGTGTACTTGCACCTTCAGAAACCTTTGGCAAGGTGCCTCACCAAAGGCTTTAAAGCAAAGTAAGCAGTCATGGGATAAGGGGGAAGGTCTTCTCATGGATTGGTAACTGGTTAAAAGATAGGAAACAAAGGGTTACGAATAAATGGTCAGTTTTCAGAATGGAGAAAGGTAAATAGTGGTGTCCCCCAGGATCTGTACTGGGACCCAGGGTCGGATTTAGGGGCAGGCGACCCAGGTGACCCAGGGGTGCTGTTTTTGTTTTTAGTGAAAAAAAGGAAAACAGAATGTTTGGAGTAACATGTTTCAGGTATTCCATATGTGGATTAGTTTTTCACTAACCTCCTAGGATGTTCTGGACCTTTGTGGAATCTTGTGGAAACTTCCAGATTTTCTGAGAACAACATTTTCCTTGAATTTTCTAGAATGTTGTCAGCCATGCCCTCATGGGTATATACGGGATGGGGCATCGCCAGTCAGTCAGTGAGAACGAAGTGAAGTGAGAGCGCAGCTGCGATATTGTGAATCTTGTTTTTTTGTGTAATTGTGAAAATGTACTTGTGTTTTAAGACTTGAAGAGTGTAAGTAGTGACTAATAAAGGACATATTTAATGAGACACCAGAGATATTTATTGAACCCCTATCTAAGCAGCAATATAAAAGAACTACTGTTACTTCTTTTGCCATGCTTAACATGTAATGTTTGATGAGTTTCTAAGATTGCGGAACATAGCCTTTTGCTCTCCATGATACTGTCTATTTTCCCCCATAGAAAATAAAAGATGCCCCCAAAGAAGCCTTCAGGAGTTCAGTATAGGAAGCAAAAAGCTCAACTGCAATCTAGTTTGCAGCAAAGGGGAAACGAGATCGGAAAATATCTGAAACAGAATAATATAGACCGGGCATTAGGCAGTAGCAATCGTCTCAGCGCAGAAGAAATTGAGGAGCGAAGCGTAAATGATGGAACTCCTAATACTAAGGAATTAGCAGATTTACCTGAAGATAAGGAATGGAGATGTGAGGAAAGTAATGGAGAATCATCCAGTTTTCCTTGTGCCATAAAGGAGAGTGATGATAAAGAAGAATGTGACTCACATGAAAAGGAGAGTAATAACAAAGAAAAATCTGGTTTACATGAAAAGGAGAGAAACGATAAAGAAGAATCAGCCTTGCATGATGACAGAAACAGCAGTGAGAAAAATTGCACACCACAAATTGATATATCAGATCCTGCTTTACGGCCGGCGATCCTAAACTGTGCCAATATTGATAATACAATTTTGAACAGGCCAGGCAAAATCGAGGATATGACGTTTCCAGTAAATACGCAGAAGTGCCACTTCTCAAAGTCACACTGTGAAAGAGTGCTTGAGAATGTGAGAAACTGAACTGGCATTGGCTAGTTTACTCAAAATCAATTGACAAGGTGTTCTATTTTTGTAGCAAAATATTTGACAAGAATGCCAAATTGTTGCTTGCACTTTCCAGGTACAATTACTGGCATAACTTAGCTGATGCTCTAAAGCAACATGAAAAGTCACCTAGCCATTTTACAGCCTACTCCAAATGGATGGAGTCTACTCCAGGCTCAAGCAGAATACATGCATAGACACATAAAAACAGTGTATTTGAGAAATGTGCTTGAGTGTCTGATCTCAATTACTCTCTTCCTTGCAGAGAGTAATTTGGCTTTCTGGGGCTTGTTGGATAAGTTGTTCACTGAACATAACAGTAATTTCCTTGGTTTGGTAGAGCTCCTTGGGAAATACAATGATGTCATGCGTGAGCACATACACCGAGTAGTTTGTAAAGAAGCTCCATTACTGCAGGCTTATGACGCCCTGATGGAACTGATGCAGTCAAGTAAAGCTGAGGCCGGAATCTGACATGAGGAGTAAAGTCTGGCAAACCAGTTGTGGTTTGGCATGATATCCTGTTCCAAGTAAATGTTGTAAGGAAGGCATTAAAAACTCAATCGATGGACATCGCGATTGCTACTACTTTGATGAGAAGCTGCCTTGACTTCATTGTGGCCTACAGAGAGAATGGATTTGAAGATGACATCTCTGCTGCCAAAGAAATGGCGGAAAACTTAGGAGTTGATTCTGTCTTCAAGGAAACTTGGATTCATTGGAAAAAGATACATTTAGGTTACGAGGGCAGAGATGAGGTGATGGGAAGCTCAGAAGAAAAATTCAAGAGGGAGGGTTTTTTGTTCTCTTGTTGACACTGCTTGAATGTCCATTAAAGAAAGGTTTGGACAAATGAAGCACCACAAAAAAGACCTGGGTTTTTTTGTATGACCGTAGTAAGCTGCCGGAGGACAGGAAAACACTCTTGAACAGTTGTATGGACCTTCACTGGACAGAGACACGGGGAATGTTCGGATGTCAATGATTAAGACCTCTATGTTGAATTGGACAACATCTGTCACATTTTGCCACATGGGAAGCACTCTCCACTTCAAGTTCTCCAATTGATTCATGATGCAGAGCTGAAGGACATTTTATCTAATGTATGGATAGCTTTGAGGATTCTGTTCATGCTGCCAGTCACAGTCGCGAGTGGTGAGCGCAGCTTTTCGAAGCTCAGGCTCATTAAAATATATCTTCTATCGACCGACTATGGCCAACGAGAGACTGACATGGTTTTCTATTTTATCGCTTGAAAAGGCCATTGGCCAGTCTTTGGATCTCTCTGACGCTGTGCTTCATTTTGCGAGGGCAAAGGCAAGAAAAACGACCTTTTGAACTAAAGGACTAGGGTTAGAGTGACCAGATAGCAAGTGTAAAAAATCGGACGGGGGTGGGGGGTAATAGGTGCCTATATAAGAAAAGGCCCCCAAAATCGGGACTGTCCCTATAAAATTGGGACATCTGGTCACCCTAACTAGGGTTGACATTCTAAGGCTGTCACCTACTGTAACACTATTTAATGCTTGTCCACCCAATGTTGGTGCACAGTTCAATTTCTTGATGTTAGTACATTTCAGTTATTCTTAAAATTAAAGTTTCTATACGCTTAGACAAAATTATTTTTTTTAATTTGCTTATATATGGCATGAATAAATACAGATTTACAGATCTTAGCGGGCAAATTTATCGTCTTATATGACAGGGATAAATCATGCATGCAAATCGTGCATCAAAGTCGTGAAATGGACTACAAATGCAATAAAAATAAGGTATTCAAAAGTTTAACAAATGGAGGGGGGGCACCGAATACACTGCTTGCCTGGGGTGCTATTCGGTTTAATACCAGCCCTGCTGGGAGCAGTGCTATTCAACATATTCAGAAATGACTGGAAAAAGGGGTAAATAGTGAGGTGGCAAAATTTGCAGATGATACAAAACTGCTCAAGATAGTTAAGTCTACAGCAGACTGCGAAGAGCTACAAAGGGATCTCACAAAACTGGGTGACTGGATGACAAAATGGCAGATGAAGTTCAATATTGATGAATGCAAAGTACAGCACATTGGAAAACATAATCCCAACTATATATACAAAATGATGGGGTCCAATTAGCTGTTACCACTCAAGAAAGAGATCTTGGATAGTGGATAGTTGTGGATAGTTCTCTGAAAAGATCCACTCAATGTGCAGTAGCAGTAAAAAAAAACTAACAATGTTAGGAACCATTAGGAAAGGTATAGATAATAAGACAGAAAATATCATTATGCTACTATATAAATCCATGGTATGCCCACATCTTGAATACTCCGTGCATTTCTGGTTGCCCCATCTAAAAAAAAAAGATATATTTTAAATGGAAGAGGTACAGAGAAGGGAAAAACCATGATTAAGGATACAGAACAGCTTCCATATGAGGAGAGATTGAAAAGACTGGGACTGTTCAGCTTAGAAAAGACATGACTAAGGGGGCATATGAGAGAGATCTATACAATCATGATGGTGTGGAGAAAGTGAATAAGGAAGTGTTATTTATCCCTTCACATAACACAGGAACCATCTGTCACCCAATGAAATTAATAGGCAGCAGATTTAAAACAAAACAAAGAAGAACTTCTTCACACAATGTACAGTCAACCTGTGGAACTCATTGCCGCGGATGCTGTGAAGGCCAAAACTATAACTGGGTTCAAAAAAGAATTAGATAAGTTCATGGAGGATAGGTCCATCAATGGCTATTAGCCAAGATGGTAAGGTAAGCAATCCCATGCTGTAGGTGTACCTAAGCCTCTGACTGTCAGAAGCTGGGACGGGACAACAGGGGATGGATCACTTGATAATTGCACTGTTCTGTTTATTCCCTCTGAAGCATCTGGCATAGACCACTGTCGGAAGATAGGATACTGGGCTAGATGAACCATTGGTCCAGCCTAGTGTGGCTATTCTTATGTTAATGTCTATACTATGTTCAGACTTTGGTTAAATAAACTGGACTCCTGAAAGGGCAACGTTCACTATATGTGGGCCTTACTTAACTAATTGATAGCCCAAAAAAGGAAACTGAGGCAGGGACTCACCTGTGGTGTTGTGACTGACTGCAGGGGGTGCACCAGAGTGACCTCCACACCATTATCTCCCTCTTTTATCCAGCACTGACCTGTGAGAATATGCTGCCACCTAGCCTCAAGATTGAGTGGGTGGGATAAATTCTGATCTAAACCCTGAAAAAGTCAGGATAACTTTATTGCTGAAATTGGTTTAATTAAATATTGTCATTCTTGTAAATTAAGGTTTATTAACAACTTCTTCTGCTAAACCCTGAATAGCCGGACAATGTATTCCTGGAAAGGAGACATAAGCTGACTAAGGGATTTAAAATTCTTAGTTTTCATTAAACTGCCTATCAAGTCACTCTGAGTGAGTTGATGGGCTAAAAGACATGCTGCAATTTTAAAATAATACCTTGAGAGACTTCTTTACATAACTGAATTCTTCACTAGCAAATATGTTATTGGCCCAATGATCCATCAAGTCTAATTTCCAGCAGTGACCAATATCCAAAGCTTCACAGTAAAGGGAAACCCCCCCAATTAATCTTTTCTGCATTTATCCCCACGCTTTTTCTTTTTTTATTCCCTCCGAAGTATGCTGTTGACTTAACACCTGCCAGCAAATGAAATTATGCAGATTTATATTACAGTTGGATTTTAAAACCACCCACACAAGCTGTTTTCACAGTGGATTTTTCAGTGTATTGCTACCACTAGGAATGCAGATGACAATTTCCATCAATCACTCCTCCATATCCACAGTGACAAACAGGTGACATCATCAACGTAGAAAACTTACTTTCACCAGAGACTGACTTGAGCTATCTAATGGTCTAGCAGCAATTCACTCCAGCCTTAATCCTCTTCGATTTTCCTCTACCAGGTAGCCACATAAGCAATACATTTGTTTGGCACGTAAAAAAAACCATGAAGCCTCTACAATCTATTCTACTTGACATTTGAAATCACATGTAGTTTCACCCAGAAAATAAACTCTTTTCCTTCCAACACCAGGAGGTATGTCTATCAGCTGAAGTAATTAAATCTAAAACCTAGTGCAAAAAGTAATGCTGCATCTTTCATGTTTCTGAAATTGAACTCCATTTTTAGCTCTATTGATAAACTGTCACTAATTTCCTACTGTAATAATTACTGTGACAAAATGAAATATTAAAGTTCTTTAGCAAAGCATGTTTCTGCGTATACTGTACACGTGAGATTTTGTGCACTGAACACTAAAGGCTTCAGTATAGCTGAACCCAGGAGGGCTATGCATATTTAAATACCAAGTGCCCCCTTGTGGCTAATATAATAATTCACATTAAAGCTATATTAAAAAATAATAATAAGATTATGACAGGCTGCATGAACTCTGCCGGGGTCAGTTTGTTTGGCTCAGGGGTTGGCACAGACTGGTTCAGGTTCTACATGAACATCAAGTTCCAAGGAGCACCCTCTTTCCCGAGCCAACCCAGGAGATGCTAGGGAACCACCAGGGTTTCTGACCAGCCACAAGCTAGGGAACAGAAGACCTATAATCCCCAGTTGTATAGCTATAAGAAGGGCTGGTAGCAGGATTTTCCTTTGCTCCTATTGCCTTGCTGAGAAAAAGCAGGTGTTTCCTGCCCCACTGAAGACCATATAAAGACAAGGAAAGTAACCACTTGGTTATGACCAAAGATATCAAAGGAAGAACATCCCATACCAGGATGACAATGAGGCAGGGGAAGTTAGGTTAACAGGGGTCTCCTGGACACATAAGGTGTGCTGTAGAGGTCTAGAGCAGTATTTCTCAACCTTTTTGATACCAGGGACCAGCTTGCTGTCTTCCTAAACTGTATCAGGGACATCTCAGGGACCGGTGCAGACCCTTTTCCAAGCTGGTATTGAAGTTTGCAAAGAGAAGGAAACTCAGACACACTTTTCACACATCCCTATTTGAGACTTAAGCAAACAACGTCAGTGAAGTTCAGTGAAAGGTGACCCGCTAAGGGAATTGTCAAAATTTCCTCCACCTTGGCAAAGTGCTGATGTCCCCCACGCAAAGGCTCAGAGAACAATTTCAACATACGTCTTCTTAGGATCCAGATACCCAGTCTGTGTTGTGTTTTCAGCTCTTTCTCCAATGTGACACCATCGCACACACTTTGCTAGTGGTGTAACATCAATTGCAGAACCCCAGTAAGGCACAGGGTTGGCCTGTATGTGGCTAATATGTATCCAGCATTTTCACTACAATGCAGTTTTGCAAAGCAAATGCCTGAACAATAATTTCTGAATTTCCTCAATCATGATGCTGGACAATGCTGAACACAGTGATTTATAATAGAAACCCTGGTTCCGCAGCTAATCTTAACTAGAGCGTTGCTAAGGTAATGCTATCTGAAGTGTGTTCTTCTGAACTGATTCTGCAGTATGCCTTCCTCTATTTGCATAATAAAGCCTCTGTCTAGGGAGGCTTTCTTGCAGTAACTATAAGGAGAGAAAAAAAATATGAATATTTTTGTCTCCTAGCATGGGAAATGATATTTAGGAGACAGCCTATGTATATTTCACATAATATTGCTTAACAAAAAAGAAGTGAACAAATGCTAACTGGTTTATCTAACGAGGAAGTAAAATTCGCATTGGGCTAGGTTTCAAAGGAACTGCTTTTCAATTTCTTCATAATTATTGCTGAATTACAGTACAGCCTGTGTATTATTCACTGGGGCACAAAGGAAGTTATGACTAACAGTCTTCACTATAGAAGTTCTATTTCAGAGCTTTTCAATATCCAACCTCAACATGCAGAAATGATTTTCTAATCTCCACTTATAAAGAAGTAAAGGTTTGTATTATTGGTTCTATATTATTGTGCTATTTGAAGGGGATGACACCATCATCACTTTTGGAAACAAATGAACAAACAGGAAATTTCAAGTCAAAATGAGATCATCAAAATAATACCTGTGTGTTTAAACATGAATGAACTACACCTTTTCCAAAGCAAGGAAAAATTCCTCAGCAATATTCCAAGTCCATACAGCCAATGGTATTGACCTTTGAAAGCAATTATTTCAATTTCTGGGTATGGAAAATCCAGTGTGCTTCCTTATCCACCATCCAAGAGTTTGCCGTGATGTAAACTATTCCATTCTATTTAGATGCTTATAACTTGCTCATTGCCGTGGTACCTGAGTGCTTATTTTTGTCATTACCCTGTTGGTGCTCAAAAACAAGACCTGTAGCTTTTAAAAGCAGAGAGTGGAATGTGGAGAAAGTAGACTTTTGCCAGACAATGTGTTGTGGGTGTCTGGCAAACACATACATGATATTTGCTTATAATTACTGGCATCAATTTGCTCTTTGGGTCGTCTTGGTCTGTGTTTGTACAGGACTAGCTCAATGGGGTTCATACGTGCTACTTACAAATAAATAAAAAATAATATGAAACAAAGGTAATTTGTTTGTATTCATTCCATCTTCTCTAGTCAAAAAAGAGTTCTCATACCAGTACCTAACTTTTTAGATTTATCACAGTCTTTCAATCCCATAAATTCTTAAACTCCTGAAGGTGTTTTAAAAATAACATAAAGATGACAAGAACTAATAGACTTTATCGTTCTACAATGTTCCAGAAAGGAATCCATTATCCAGTATTGGGACACTGTAGAAATGACATGATATCTACTGGAAGCGTTATTTAGCTCACAAGGCCAGAAGAGACCACTGTGATCATCTACTCTGACCTTGTATAACACAGGCCATAAGACTTCCCTGAATTAATTTCTGTTTGAACTACAGCATATCATTTAGAAAAAACATTATATGGATGTCTTCATAGGATCTCATATGTAATGGCAAGTTTGGGACTTTGAAGTTTTAATAAATAACATTAAAAATACTGAACATAAGTAGGATGATGGCTAGCGGCTGATCTCCCTGCTCCTGTCCATTAAGAAATGTCAGTTTCTCATTCTAATCTTCAAAGGGCTAAATATTTCCATTTTCTCACAGACAAACTTACAGGAGCAAAAAAAAAAAGGTTTGGATAAATCTGCAAGCCTGAACACCTGCAGTTCCTGAGGAATAAGAGTGAGGGAGGCGTCATGGACAGGGCAGGGGCATACCCTGGGAACCCAGAAGTTTCTTAGATACCAATGAAAAAGTGCAGGCCCCTCTATGCTCCTTTTTCGATTCCTTCTCTGCCTTCTGGCAGAACAGATCCCTTAGAAATTGTGCTGTTATTGGTTTCCTTCATCATAGATGTGCCCAAACCTCCATCTAAGGGGGTCAGAGCTATAGAGAGAATTTAATTGTGCTTGGAGCAGTATTAATTCCAAAACATACACTTCCATTTGGAAATGCACTGGGTTGGGAAGAGAGCTTAATATACAATGCAGCTACATCCTGGCTCAACCTCCTTCCATCCAATCTGGAAAGCCTGAACCACTCAGAGTTTTTCCCGTGAGCTCCCAAGCTGGAAGGAACATTTCACAGTGTCACATTGCCATACTTTATATTACTTCTGCCTATATTACATGGATTCTCTATTTCTTAGTTCCCTGATGGACAACAGAATGGGAGGAGCAAAGGGCCTTAAAGTAAGAGTATCTGGAGCTTGAGAGGTTAAAAAACAAAAGAAAAATCCAGAATTCAACTTTGTTTTCACTCTGCCCCCTTGTGCACCCACATTATGGGTGAAGGTCTCTGTGGTTCCCGAGTGCCATTCCCTAACCAGCCTCATTCATACTGGTCAATTTTTCAGTCTTTGGGTGAATGTGAAGTCTGCATGGCTTTGGAGGAAGTGAAGTTAAAGAAATTTAAATGCTTAAGCCATTTTGTATTGTACAAATATAACGTTTATTCTACAGTGAGGATTTCCCCATAAATATGTTGTGTACAATGTATTTGTAATAGTACTAAATGCATCGAGAATATACATTATATAAATTATTAATTGAAACTGTCTAGGTTTGACTCATGATTTAGCACCCAATCATGCAGTCTTTACTCAGTAAAAACTCCCACTGTAATATGTAAGATAATATATCCCAGGATTCATGTCTTATGAATCCTCTATTTACTTGTTTTACTATAGGTCTTACAAGATAATAAACAACTGCAGAGGTGAAACAATGAAAAAATAAATGCGTTGATTTTTGTGGCTTCTGGATAGAGTCACTGATTTTTTTCTGGGCTGCAAATGGCTGAAATTATTTAATAATTTCCTTAGCTACAATGAATTGTTAGATGCTTATGCAATTAAACGCCAATCTACTCACCACAGGCATTTGATCAAAGGAGCGAATAGAAGACAATCTATCTGTAATAGAAGACAATCTATCTGTAAATAAGCAAAATATGTGATACCTTGATATTTTTCTCTAGTATTCATAAAATTATATATTAATATATCTATGAATGCACATTTCTACCTGTTGGATTTCCACAAATATGTTCCATCTTTTCTTGAAGAAGACCAGTTTGCCTTTCTAGTTGTCTGTTCAATTCTACTTGTGTCTCATACCTGGTTTTCCATTCATTACCTCAAAAGAAACACAAAGTTACTATATTTATTTCCAAAATTTAATTCATACCACTAGAATTAGAAATTGCCTTTTTCAGAATGACTCCACCTCCTTTTGGAGCCTGGCACCCCACATTTGTGTAACCAAGAAAGTGTCCATTTACAAACAAGGGAACTTGAAAAAGATACTAGGTGAAATACTGGCCCCCTGGAAGTCAATGGGAGTTTTGCAATTTACTTCTGTGGTTGCGTCTACACTGCAATGTAGAGTCAGCTGACCCGTGTCCAGGAACCCCTGGGCTTGAGCATCTACATTGTATTTTAACCCTAAATTAAGAATTTCATGACCTGTGCTGGACCGTAAGGCTCTGGCGTCCACACTGCAGTCAGTGGGCAGACCCGAGTCACAGTAACCATATCCCAGAACCCCTAGCTCGCCTCCTGCCCTCTGAAATGAGACCCGCTCTAGCTCTAGAAACGTGGTGCACTGTGGGAAAACTTTACTGCCTGCTCTGCACATTACCAGGAAGCAGCTCACTCTGCAAAAGGCTTGATCGGTTTGCTCTCCATTACAAACCCAGGGGAAGCTCCCTGATAGTATGTCTGCAGATCAGCAATCAGAACAGAATGGGTTAACACTGACCTGAGCTGCTGCTGCTTCCCAGGGGAAGGGGTGTTTCTGTTTTCAATAGAGTAGATTGCAAATTGTTGGGATAGAGAGGACTAAAGAAGTTGTCCCATGGAATTGTGGGATACTCCGGATGACTCTGGGGACCTGAGTCAAATGGGGCTGTGGCTACACTGCAAAGCAATAAGACTCGGACCCTGGGTCCCAGCTTGACTTCAACTTGGACCTGATAGCCCTGCAGGGTCCTGGAACCTTGGGTCTACGCTCTTGGTTAGCGCAATTGCAGTGTAGACACAAAGGGGTGGGGACAAACACGGTCTTACACTGCAGTGTAGACATACCCAGTGAGGTCAGGATTTCATCCAGTAACTGAAACTTATGTTTTTTATATTTTTCATTCATGATATGTGAAATAATACAAAATACATGGCTAATGTACTTTTGTAGTCTTTATTACATCTTCAAGATTCATAGATTCCAAGGCCAAAAGGGACCATTGTGATCATCTAGTCCAGCGGTTCTCAAACTTTAGCAACCAGAGGATCCCCATTTTGATTTAAAATTTTTCGGGGACTCCCAAGCCCCCCTGCTCAGCCCCGGGCCCCACCCCCAATCCACCCCTTCCCCCAAGGCCCCACCCTCTCCCCACCTTTTCCCTTCCCCTGCTAACTCCATCCCCCCTCCCTCCATCGCTCACTCTCCCCCACCCTCACTCACTTTCACCAGGCTGAGGCAGGGGGTTGGGGTGCAGGAGGGGGTGAGGGGTTCAGGCTGTGGGAGGGAGTTTGGGTGCAGGAGGGGGTGTGGGCTCTGGGAGGGAGTTTGGATGCAGTAGGGGGTGAGGGCTCTGGGAGGGAGTTTGGGTGTGGGGTGTGGGCTCTGGGCTGTGGCAGGGTATTGGGGTATGGGAGGGGGTGAGGGGTGCAGAATCCGGCCAGCTGACGCTTACCTCAGGCGGCTCCCAAAAGCGACTGCCACATCTCTCTGGCAGCGGCTCTTGGGTGGGGGGGCCAGCGAGTCTCCGGGCGCTGCCCCTGCCTGCAGACACTGCCCCCATAGCTCCCAATGGCCACAGTTCCTGGCCAATGGGAGCTGCGGAGTTGGCACTCGGGGTGGGAGGAGTGCGCGGAAACCCCCCTGCCTCCCTCAGGGGCCGCAGGGACGTGCCAACCACTCTTGGGAACGGTGCAGAGCAAGGGCAGGTAGGGAGCCTGCCTTAGCCCCGCTGCACTGCCGGACTTTTACCACCTAAAATCTCCCGGTTTGGCTTCAGTAGCCTCCTGGAAATAGAGGAAGGAGGAGGAGTTGAGGGAGGGTGGGGGAGGAGTTGATCAGTGGGGCCCACGGACCCCCTGGAATACCTTTGGGGTCCCCCAGGGGTCCGTGGACCCCAGTTTGAGAAACACTGATCTAGTCTGACCTCCTGTATAGCACAGGCCATAGAATTTCCCCAAAATAATTCCTAGAGCATCTTTTAGAAAAAAAATCTAGCCTTGATTTCAAAATTGTCTGCGATAGTGAATCCACCATGACCATTGGTAAATTGTTCCAGTGGTTAATTACTCTCATTGTTAAAATGTATGTCTGTACATACTATAAAAGCAGTTCCTGGCTGGGGAGGGCTGGAGAGCAAGCAAGTTGGAACATGACTGCAGAGCTGCAGAGAACTCCCTTGCATGGCCAGTGACACTAGATTCCTGCAGGCAAAAGGTGCAGAGAAGGCTGTGGTCCTGGAGAGGAAGAGCAGAGAGCCCTGGCCAGGGTCAGGAGGATGACAAATCCCCTGGCTACAGGAAAGGCCACCACGCTGCTGAATGGTTCCTGCCCAGAAACGGAGCCATTCAGCAGCAGGGTGGCCTCCTCTGAGGCCAGGGACGACAAAGTCTCCTCTCCTGCTCCTTGCAGTCTTGGCCAGGGGTCTCCGCTTTGCTGGACCAGAACCAGTCTCCTTGAAACCTTGTGCCTGCAAGGATTGGGTGTCACTGGCCCCATGGCGTGCAGGGAGCCCTCTGCTGTCACAGCCCCACTCCCATTACAGCGGAGCTGCAGAGAGCTCCCTGCACAACTGCTGGGCCAGTGACACTGGTCCCTGCAGGCACAAGATGTGGAGAAGGCTGCAGTACTGGCATGGCAAAGCAGAGATCCCCGGCACTCCCAGGTGGGGAGTGCAGAGCCATTCAGCAAACAGTAGCCACTCCTGCAGCGGGGAGCTTTTCCTCTCCTCCTCCATGCAGTCCTAGCAGGAGTCTCTGCTCACCCCTGCCAGGGCCACAGCCCCCCCTCACCCCCAGCATACAGGGACCAGGTGTCACTGCCTTGAGGAAGCACAGGGAGCTCTCTGCAGCAGTGCTGTCAGGGACCCACTCACTCACTCCAGTCAATGTGTCAGCTGAAATCCACATTTACTGACAGTTTTCGACTAAAATCGAATCCTGCCGAGATTAATTATTATTCACTTACCTTCATCCTCAACACTGCTAAGTCTTTTTTCAAGTTCTGTTATCGTGTTTCTCAATTCAAATATTGAGAGTTCAAGCATTTCCCTGTGATAGAGAAGTTAATTAAATGGTTATATAATTAATCTTCTTACTAACAACAAAATCTAACTTTTTAACTAATTTTATGTACAGATGAAGTGTCCTTGTGCTTATATTCCATTATCTACACTGGAGAGATTGAGGCCAGAAGGGACCATCAGACGCCTGCACATAGGCTACTAAACCCTACTCAGTTGCCCTGTAGTAAATCCAGTAACTGGATTAGACTAAAATATTACAGCCTTCAGAGGACTAAACTACTGTGTGCCATAGGCAGGGAATAGGAGGGACTGAGGTGCACGAATGCCTGAGGCCCCTGCAATGGCAGGGAAAGGATTTGGTGAGACATACGTAGATGATCGTAGCAAGTGAGCTAGACTCATGCTGCAGAGAAAGGTGAAAAACAAAAACAAAAACCCCCAAACCAAACCAAAAATCCCGAGGTCCCTGCCAATCTAACTTGGGAGGGGAATTCCTTCCCAATCCCCAAAATGGTGATCAGTATGACTCTGAACATGTAAGCAAGATCCGCTAGCCATGCATCTCAAAGAGAATTCTCTGTACCACCTCAGAGCACCAGTGCACTCTGTCCAATGTCCCATCATTACAATATTTTTCTCTAGGATTGCTACAGTGCTTTAGAAAGATAGAGGCATTTCTGAAATTTTGTGATTGGAGACATTTTCATAAGAAGATAACATATACTATCTTTAGATATCAATATTTGTCTGGCAAGACATCCTGTGTTAAGCTAATGAACTAATGATTATCTTAGTTCTTGATACATACAAGTACACCTGAGAAAAATGCTATTGGAAATTTTGATCTTAGTTTAACTCAGAACTCACTGCTTAGAGACTAATAATCATTCTTCTAGATACTTTTCGGCCATATATTAGGACAATGACTTAGATTTCATTCTTCAGAAACTAATTGTCAAAGTATATAATAACTAGCAGCTAAACCCAGGGTTTGAAATAGTATATAGCTAGGGCCCTACCAAATTTACAGTCCATTTTGGTCAATTTCACGGTCATAGGATTTTAAAAATAGTAAATTTGATGATTTCAGCTATTTAAATCTGAAATTTCACGGTGTTGTAATTGTAGGGGTCCTAACCCAAAAAGGAGTTGTGTGTGTGTGGGGGTGTCGCAAGGTTAATGTACAGGGGGGTTGTATTGTAGGGGGTATGGTACTACTACCCTTACTTCTGCGCTGCTACTGGCGGCGGTGCTGCCTTCAGAGGTGGACAGCTGGAGAGCAGCGACTGTTGGCCAGGAGCCCAGCTCTGAAGGCAGAGCCGCTGCCAGCAGCAGCGCAGAAGTAAGGATGACAGGGTATGGTATTGCCACCCTTACTTCTGTGCTGCTGCTTGCAGAGATGGGCCCTTAGTCCACACCTGCCACTCTCCAGCCACCCAGCTCTGAAGACAGCAGCGCAGAAGTAAGGGTGGAATAATATGGCATTGCCACCCTTACTTCTGCACTTCTGCTGGCGGGGTGCTGTCTTCAAAGCTGGGTGTCCGGCCAATAGTCGCTACTCTCCAGCCACTGAGCTCTGAAGGCAGTGCAGAAGTAAGGGTGGCAATACCCCCTAAAATAACCTTGTGACCCCCCCCCCCCGCAGCTCCCTTTTGGGCAGGACCCCCAATTTGAGAAATGCTGCTCTCCCCAGTGAAATCTGTATAGTATAGGATAAAAGCACACAAAGGACCAGATTTCATGGGGGAGACCAGATTTCATGGTCCATGAGGCATTTTTCATGGCCGTGAATTTGGTAGGGCCCTATATATAACAAATAGAAAATTTCCCCTAGAAATATAGGAGCTAAGTCACTATTATTTTCATTACTTAAACTTTAATTTGAAAAAAAAAAAAAGTTTAGAGCTTTAGAGTGTGAAATGTCTTCAAAATATACAAACTGTCAATTGTATTGGAAATTTAAGCTTTGATTAAATCAAGCATTTATGAGCCATTTGACAGTGGAAGGAGCCACTGAGAACTGACATCATTTTTGCATTTCCACCCATTCAGGTATCTAGTCAGTGTTAGTGAGATATGCTTTCCATGATGCTTTAATACCAAGTTAAATGGACAAAATGGTTAATATTGCAGCAGAAAGCCTAAATATTAAACTCCACAATTACCTTTCTGATAATTATTTATTATAGACACTCCCCCACTTACGGAAGCACTCCGTTCCGGAACGCCTTGCGTAACTCAAATTTTGCATAAGTCGGAAACGTATACCCGACAATTACACAAAAAACCCCAAAACAAACAAAAAAACCTCCTATGTCTAGCTTACGGAACTTTTTCCGTAAGTGCGGATTTGTGTAAGACGGGATTGCGTAACCCGGGGGGCGTCTGTATTTAAAATCATATATTCCTCTATATAAATCTTGGCACTTTAGAAACACAGCTTAAGACACATTCCCCATTCAGTTTACAATCTAAGGTCCTGATCATTAAGAACATAAAAACGGCCATAGTGGGTCAGAACAAAGGTCCATCTAGCCCAGTATCCTGTCTTCCAACAGTGGCCAATGCCAGGTGTCCCCAGAGGGAATGAACAGAACAGGTAATCATCAAATGATCCATTCAGTGTCGCCCAATCCCAGCTTCTGGCAAACAGTAGCTAGGGACACCATCCCAGCCCATCCTGGCTAATAGCCATTGATGGACCTATTCTCCATGAATTTATCTAATTCTTTTTTGAACCCTGTTATAGTCTTGGCCTTCACATCATCCTCTGGCAAGGAGTTCTACAGGTTGACTGTGCATTGTGTGAAAAAATACTTCCTTTTGTTTTAAACTTGCTGCCTATTAATTTCATTTGGTGACCCCTAGTTCTTGTGTTCTGAAAAGGAGTAAATAACACTTCCTTATCTACTTTCTCTACACCAGTCATAATTTTATAGACCTCTATCATATCTGCTCTTATTTGTCTCTTTTCCAAGCTGAAAAGTCCCAGTCTTATTAATCTCTCCTCATATTGAAGCCATTCCATACCCCTAATAATTTTTATTGCCCTTTTATGAACCTTTTCCAATTCCAATATATCTTTTTTTGAGATGTGGCGACCACAGCTGTGTGCAGTATTCAAGATGCGGGTGTAACATGGATTTATATAGAGGCAACATGATATTTTCTGTCTTACTGGCCTGTAATTGCCGAGGTCACCTCTGGAGTCCTTTTTTAAAAATTGGTGTCACATTAGCTATCCTCCAGTCATTTGGTACAGAAACTGATTTAAATGATACATTACAAACTAGTTAGTAGTTCTGCAATTTCACATTTGAGTTCCTTCAGAACTCTTGGGTGAATACCATCCGGTCCTGGTGACTTATTACTGTTTATCAATTATTCCAAAAACCTCATCTAATGACACCTCAATCTGCGACTGTTCCTCAGATTTGTCACCTAATAAGAATGGCTCAGATTTGGGAATTTCCCTCACATCCTCAGCCATGAAGACCAAAGCAAAGAATTCATTTAGTTTCTCTGCAATGGCCTTATCATCCTTGAGTGTTCCTTTAGCATCTCGATTGTCCAGTGGCCCCACTGGCTGTTTAGGAGGCTTCCTGTTTCTGATGTACTTAAAAAAAATTGCTATTACTTTTTGAGTCTTTGGCTAGCTGTTCTTCAAATTCTTTTTTTGGCTTTCCTAATTATATTTTTACACTTCATTTGCCAGAGTTCATGCTTCTTTCTATTTTCCTCACTAGGATTTAACTTCCACTTTTTAAAAGGGTGCCTTTTTGTCTCTCACTGCTTTTTACTTTGTTGTTTAGCCACGGTGGCACTTTTTTGGTTCTCTTACTATGTTTTTTAATTTGGGGTATACATTTAAGTTGAGCCTCTATTATGGTGTCTTTAAAAAGTTTCTATGCAGCTTGCAGGGATTTCACTTTTGGCACCGTACCTTTTAATTTCTGTTTAACTAACTTCCTCATTTTTGTGTAGTTCCCCTTTTTGAAATTAAATGCTACAGTGCTGGGCCGCTGTGGTGTTTTTCCCGCCACAGGGATGTTAAATTTAATTATATTATGGCCACTATTATCAAACGGTCCAGCTATATTCACCTCTTGGATCAGATCCTGAGCTCCACTGAGGACTAAATCAAGAACTGCCTCTCCTCTTGTGGGTTCCAAGGCTAGCTGCTCCAAGAAGCAGTCATTTGAGGTGTCAAGAAACTTTATCTCTGAATCCGGTCCTGAGGTGATATGTACTCAAGTCAATATGGGGATAGTTGAAATCCCCCATTATTATTGAGTTTTTTATTTTTATAGCCACTCTAATCAAACTGAGCATTTCACAGTCACTATCACCATACTGGTCAGGTGGTCGGTAATATATCCCTACTGCTATATTCTTATTATTAGAGCATGGAATTATTATCCTTAGCGATTTTATGATACAGTTTGGTTCATTTAAGATTTTTACTTCATTTGATTCTATAATTTCTTTCACATTTAGTGCCACTCCTCCCACCAGCATGACCTGTTCTGTCCTTCCGATATATTTTGTACCCTGGTAGTACTGTGTCCCATTGATTATTCTCATTCCACCAAGTTTCTGCAATGCTTATTACATCAATATCCTCATTTAATACGAGGCACTCTAGTTCACACATCTTATTATGTAGTATTTGTGTACAAGCACTTTAAAAACTTGTCACTACTTATCTGTCTGCCATTACATGATGTAATTGAATGGGACTCTTTTTTATTTGACTGTTTCTCATCAGATCCTACCCATATTTTATCACCTTCCATCCTCTCCTCCTTATTAGGACACAGAGAATCTCCATAAATAAAGATTTATAAAGATTAAATCCTCCCCTAAGAGATGTCTCTGTCCAAACCACGTACTCCTCTGTACCTGTCGGCTTTCCCCCAGTCCTTAGTTTAAAAACTGCTCTATGACCTTTTTAATTTTAAGTGCCAGCAATCTGGTTCCATTTTGGTTTAGGTGGAGCCCATCCTTCTTGTATAGGCTCCCCCTTTCACAAAAGTTTCCCCAGTTCCTAATAAATCTAAACCCCTCTTCCCTACCCTACACCATCATCTAATCCACACATTGAGACCTTGCAGTTCTGCCTGTCTAACTGGCCCTGCGTGTGAAACTGGAAGCATTTCAGAGAATGCTACCATGGAGTCCTGGACTTCAGTCTCTTACCTAGCAGCCTAAATTTGGCCTCGAGGACCTTTCTCCTATCCTTCCCTATGTCACTGTACATGTACCACGACCACCAGCTCCTCCCTAGCACTACACATAAGTCTATCTAGATATCTTGAGAGAGCTGCAACCTTTGCACCAGGCAGGCAAGTCACCATGCGGTTCTGCCGGTCATCATAAACCCAACTATGTATGTTTCTAATGATCGAATCCCTCATAACTATTACCTGTCTCTTCCTAATAACTGGAGTTCCCTCTCCCGGAGAGGTATCCTCAGTGCGAGAGGATACCACAACTTTATCTGGAAGGAAGGTCCCAACTATGGTATCGTTTTCCTCTGCTCCAGTTGGATATTCTCCTTCCCTGAGACTTTCATCCTCCTCAATAGCACAGAGGCTGTCAGCCACTCTGGTCTCCAAAGCCCGTACATGGTTTCTGAGGGACAGGAGCTCCTTGCACCGAATGCATATATACGCCACCTGCCCATAGGGCAGGTAATAATACATGCTACATTGGGTGCAATAAACTGGATAGCCCCCATTCTGTTGCTGGACTTCTGCCTGCATTCTCTTTTTACTCTTGCAGCTCGTTCCTTTGTTGATGTTTTGTTTTTATCAGGGGGTGTTTTTGGCTTTAAATTTAAAGAATGTTGAGTGTATCTAGCCCCACCTCAAACTCCCCCTCAAAACTCCAGTGTTAGCTGCTCCTGTTCGCTACCTCCTCTGATCACTTCGGAGCGCACTTTTTAAAGCCCTGGTCTTCATGAGTATCTCTGTCCCCTAGTTAAGGGTTAAGGGATCAAAGCCTCATTAAGAAGCTCTCAGCCTTGCCTAGCAGGCCATTAGGCTCAGTACACAGTCCCCCAAACAGACTGAGCCATGCAGGTGGACTCTTAAATTTGCAAAGACACCACCAGTTTGTGCAGACATGATTGCAGGACTGGAGCCTAAAGTGAACAAAAACACTGGATTAACAGGAATGTAAGGTAAGGAAAAAGGATTACAGATGAGAAAAAGAGAGAAAGGGCTACTGGAAAAGTGAGGTTTAAGGAGAGGAAGAGAATGAGGGATGTGGGTGAACAAGAAAATGGCAACTGTTCCAAGTACAGGATACAACATGGCAGAATACGTGAAGCCCAGAGTGGGAGAAAAAAGAGGACTCAAGCAGTATCTCCAGGACTACCATACTGCTGGTACCAGAAATGACATCAGTTTTCAGTAAAATGACAGCATCTAAACAGCCAAATCAATGATCAAAGAAGCAGGAAGGCAAACGGGGGATGGGAAGCTGACATATCAGGGAAGAGATAGGGAAGGAACCAATTGTGGGGAAGCTGGGGCCTGCAAATGTCAAGGGTTTCAAAGGAAGCCCTCAGTCCAAGACGAGGTTGGGCCAGATAACCCAAGGAGGCTGGAAGTCACCAGGGGGAAGGGGAGAGAAGTCCTAATTTACTCCTTGCTCCAGTCACTCTTTGTCCCCATCCACTTCAGATTTGGGAGGAGGGGCACAGGGGCAGGAGGGTTACAAAACAGTTGCTGGTTTGAACAGAAGACACCAACAGGAAGGGAGAAAGTCAGAGAGTTAGCATACTGCAAGGAAAGCATGAGGAGGATGGAGAGAGTTGAGATAAATGCATGAGAGGGCAGGGTTAGAGGCAAGAAGATCATGAGAGTATCCGGCGACTGCTGCTCCCACCCCAAAAGAAGGAGCCAGTGGGTTTCAGAGATATTTTACTCCTGGGGGAATTCTGCACCAAAAAAATTAAAAGTTATGCACACAATATTTTAAAATTCTGCAAAATTCTGCATATTTTATTTGTCAACATAACACAATATGATCATGCCAGTTTCAATTATTTTGATAATTTATTTCAAAATATTGTCAGCAAGTATGTCCATAACAATACAGACAAAAAAAGATTCAGGAATTTTTTTTTTTTTTTTTGGCAAATGGATTCCTTACTAGGCATATTAATATAGAACTTTGAGTAATTCATTTAAACTACAACTCAGAAACGTATTTCCCACATCCCTCCAAAGCGGTGCAAAGGCTTGGGGGAGTCAGGGGTAACAGAGGAGCTGAGGGAGAGGGAAGGAACCTGGGAGTGAACCTGGAGGGTTGTTGGTGTGGGTGGGAGAAGTATGGAACAGTTTCTTTTGGAGGGAGTTGGCGAGCTTCCTCCATACAGACCCTGACTGACACCTAACCTCTACCATTGAATCAGGCGCATCTGCCCCTAGCCCTGTGTGTCCCTGCACCCCCCATCCCCATGTGTCCCAGAGCTCCCCTCCCATTCAGACACTGGCTCAATGTTGTCACCCCACTAACTCCTGAGCCCATGCCCCAGTCTGTCCCCCCCACTAGCCCTTCTGAACCCCCGTCTGTGACCCACCTCCCATCCCCACAGCCCTGTGTGCCCCACTGTGCCTCCTAACCTGGCTACACTGGCAGGCTGGCTGCTCTGACTAAAGCAGCCTGCTGCGAGTGCCGGTCAGCGGGCTGTTCTGGGGCCACAGCCCCTCTGGTGGGTGAAAGGCGGAACTGCAGCACTTCTTCCACAGAATGTATTTTCTGCAGAAAAAAATAATTCTGCATCCAACAAGAAGTGTGCACGTGTGCAGTGGCACACAATTCCCCCAGGAGTAATATTTGCTGACAGCAGAAGGATGGTGAGACTTAGGAATCTGGGGTTCCATTCCAGACTCTGGAAGGGAGTGTGTTCTAGTGGGCACAGAGTTGTCTGCCCATTTTCCTCAAGCTTGACCCTTTCTGCCTCAGGCCCTTCAATGTGTCCTAGTCCTGTCGCTTCCTCTCCCCTGGCTTCTTGTCCCACTTGCCTCACCTAGGCAGTCCAGTCTCCACTCCTCAGGCTTCTCATCCCCCTTTTAGTCTCTTTGCCCAGCAAATTTTAATTTCACCTCTCCAGACTTCCCATCCCAGTCCCAGCTTCCTCGCCCACTATTCCCAATTCCACTCCTCCCACTCTCTTTGCCCAGAGAGTCCCAGTCTGCCTCCTAAAGCCTCATTCAGTCTCAGTCTCCTCCAACCTAGTGACTCCCAAGTCCTCCCCCATTTCCCTTCCTAGCTCCCAGTTTCATTTGACAGCCAGTTTCAGTCTCCTCCCACCTCAACTCCCTCTACCACGAAAGCCTCCAATCCCAGCTTCTTCCCACCAAGCTCTGTGTCCCATCTACTTCCCACAGACCATGTAGCTCTTGCCCTCTCTGCATGCATCAGGCAGCTTCCTTCTCCAGGCTATCAGTAGGTCACTTGGAGCACAGACAAACAAAACAAGGCTCCCTGCTCTCAATTCAAGTACCTGGACGACCCCTCACAGTCTGCAGCAGTCCAGAGCTGTAAGCGCTGGAGCATGCCCAGCACAGATGGAATCTTTGGGGAATTTAGCTGCTAAAATCTATGAGCATGTGCATATTTTTCAAAGGCTTAGAACTTGGTTAAATCTGTGTGAACTTCCTGGGGCTGGCAAGAGGCACATCCCGAGCACAGAGGCCACCCCTGGCCAAATGTCAAGCTCCTGCTTCAAAGCAGGCGGGCGCTAGAGCATCTCAAAGCAAAGATTGTGAGAACATTGTAGCAAAGAGAAAACATTTCCTTAGCCTCATTCTCTAAAACAGCTGGAGCTCCTTGGCTGACCTTTTCCCAAAACAACTCAGCCCCAGGCAGACACCAGCCTGGAGAAGTTCAGCCCCAGTGCTCAAGGGATGGCAAAGCTAGAAGCACCTGACAGCAGGGTGTTATAATGGAAAGCACTAGGCAACCTTATACCAGGCAGGCCCTAGTCTTGACCTCCTCTGTAGCGCGCTAGGAGCCTTTCCCCGGCGTACCCCGCAGCACGTCCCACGCTGACTCCCAGGCACTGCTGCCGGCACCGAGCGCGGCCCCTTTCCCCACCGCTCTGGGACGGGAACTCACTTCATCTGCTTCTCCTGCCCCAGCTCCAGCCGCAGCTGCTCAGAGCCCAGGGCGCTGGAGTCCCCGCCTTCTCCCATCGCTGCCCGCAGCCCCGAGACGCTGCCTGCCACGGGGCGTGTGTGTGCGCGCGCTCATCTCCTTGGAGAGGAGGAAGGATAAGGGGGGCGGGGGAGGAGAGAGGGGAGCAGCCACGCCAGCCACAGATCAAACGGCCCATCCCGGACACGTGACAGCCACTCCAGGAGGGGGCAGGTCACATGAGTGGCACTGGGTCACGTGACAGCGGGCTAGGGAACGAGTCTCGAGGGCGCTGGGGGGAAGGCGCGCGCGACTCAAGCCTCTGACTGTGGGGCTGGGCGCGGCGCCGGCTGGCTGAGCATGGCTGCGAGCGCGCCCCAGTGTCTCGCCTCCGACGCGGCGTACGGGCGGATGGCGGCTGCGCTAGGTAACGGGAGGGGCCGCGCGGGGCGGCCTCCCGGTGCTCCCTACGCTCCGCGCCGGAGCCGCCGCGCCCCGCTCTGGTCACTCGGGGAGCCCCGCGCGTGGGGCAGCGCCCCTGTCTGCCGGGCCTGTCGCGCCTTTCCCCTGCACCCCGGCCGCGGAGCCGCTCGCCGAGGGGACGCGCGGGGAGCCCGGTCCCCCTCCCGTCACAGCGGCCGCCCGCGGAGTTAAACGTCGCTGGCACCCGGTTGGTTTCACGCTGCGCCTGCAGCGCGGCTGCCAGGGCAGGGGCCGGGGGCGAAGCAGCGGCACAGATTGACTGACTGAACGGAGTCAGCTACCACAGGGGCAACCTCCCGGCTCAAGCCAAATAGATTGACGTGTCTCGGCCTAAGGGGCTGCAGTAGTTTAAGTAACACCGAGCGGAGCTTTGCAACCAGTTTCTGCCTCTGTGGGAGTCAGCAGAGTGCGGCAGCACAGTGTGTCCTGCAGCACGTGGGAACTTTAAACTTCCCATGAAAGCTTAACCTGTCATGGCACAGGCTAGACAGTACTTTTCCCATGGCAGAAATGGACCCTTCCTCTCCTACAGTTATAGACTAGAAGAGAGCTAAAGAGACTATGCAAAGAGTGTAATAGAAGGGAGGTGTGCTCTGCTGCCAGCCACATATGCTGTATTACAGTGGTGACCCCTTTCACATAGCAAGCCTCGACGTGTGACCCCCTTTTTAAATTAAAAACACTTTTTTACATATTTAACACCATTATAAATGCTGGAGGCAAAGTGGGGTTTGGGGTGGAGGCTGACAGTTCGCAACCCTCTGAGGGGTTCTGACCCCCAGTTTGAGAACCCCTACTCTAGTAGTTCCTCCATAGCTGTTTTCTTTAATACTGTTGCCACAGAGGTAGGAGGATTTTATAAGAGTACAATATGAGGTCAGGTTTGAAGGCACCAAACAGAATGAAGCACTGCATTTTACTCTGCAGACTTGTTTATGGTATGAAAACTTGACTGGAACTTATTTTGCAAATAAATGTAAACTATTACAGAGTTTGCTCAACTATTGCTTTAATGGCCACATATCTGATGCCTCGCCTACTTTGCTTTGTCTAGAGAAACTCACAAAGGAAGCAGACAGCTTGGCAGAATACCAGAAACTAATGAAAAAGCATGATATTGCTTTGACCCAGTTAAACAAGAGTTTTGACCAGGTAGGATAAGCTAACTGTTGTCTAAACCACCTTGACCTGTGAAGTGTTGTAGTAGATATGCAATGAATTTTTAGCCCTTTGTTTAATTATTTAGCCTTACAGAAACAATTAACACTTAGATTGTCTTTTCTTTAGGGCAGGGACCGTTGCTGTGTTGCATGGACAGGGCCTCACACAGTGGGCCTTGATGCTTAGTTAAGGCCTGTAAACACTACTGCAATACCAATATTAGTAATCAGCACTGTGGCAGTGGATTTAGCGGGTCTAGTGAAGACCCGCTTAATCGACCGCAGATCACTCTCCTGTTGACTCCTGTACTCCACTGTATCGAGAAGAGTAGCGTAGCGTGGACCCCTTGGTAAGTAGATCTAAGTACGTAGACTTCAGCTACGTTATTCAGGTAGCTGAATTGTGTAACTTAGCTCGATCTTCCCCTGTAGTGTAGACAAGGCCTAAATCAATCTAAGCTATGCAATTTGAGTTAAGTGAGTAGCATAATTCAAATTGACGTAGCTTAAATCTACATACCGCAGGGTTCACACTACGCTATATCGACGGGAGACGCTCTCACATTGACTCCCCTTACTCTTCTCGATCCAGTGGAGTACAAGAGTCGACGGGAGAGTGATCTGCGGTCGATTTAGTGGGACTTCACTAGACCCGCTAAATTGACTGCCGATGTATCGATTGCCGCTCATCGATTCCACAGTAAGTATAGACAAGCCCTAATTTGTTAAACCAGTCAGGACTGAAGAGCCCAAAACACCTAACATTAACAGCCACTAGTCTAATCTGATATGTATTGGGTAGTATTTTTAAAAATAGTACTGGATTCAGTTAGAAACATCTGACATGGCTTTAGATCACACAAGCATTTTTGCATTGGCTCTTTGCATTGGCTCTTTTCCAGGCAGCTGTGGGCATAATTCCCTCTTATGCTGTACAAGAAGAGCGAGGAACTAGATTCTCTTTTATGTGTATTGTGGTAGTTCCTGTAATGCGTGAAGGGCTGTCAGTGTGGCACAGACTGCTCCTAAACAGCTAACAATCTAAAAGTGACAAAAGAGAAAAATAAAAGCAACAATGTTTTCAATGAATACAAACTGGTCTTGTACCCAAATCACTGTTAGCTTGGGTCTTGGAGTTGAAAGTCAGTTAATTTGGTGAAAACATCTGGGCAGGAGGTGGTTTTGACAGTGTTAGTAAGTTATAACTGATGCTGTTATTCTCCTCAGTGAATTATCTGAGATGCTAATGAATTGCAGAACTGTCTAAAATCCTCAATCAGTAACATACATTTAGACAAATTGTACAGCCACTGCTTTTAAAAACAGTTGCTCCTGCTATCATACATTGAGAATTCATTGAACATTAGATTTTTAAATTGGAGAGAACAGTGGACAAAAATCAATAATTTTAAGTATGACTAGTAATGACTCAGCCCTAATTAACTGTGTCAGGATTCACTGTAGCAGAGACCTTAAATAGGGCAGTAGTCTGCCTCTTCCTTTTAGACTCAAGCCAGCTAATATGAGAAATATGGCAATATAACTGTAGAACTACTAAGCTAGCTATAGTACTTGTATTATTATTTTGAAAGGGACTACATCTTCTAACATACCTAGGGCCCTATCAAATTCATGGCTATGAAAAATGGGTCACAGACTGTGAAATCTGATCTCCTCTGTGAAATCTGGCTAGCGTAGGGGAGACCAGATTGCACAGAGTTGGGCAGCAGGTGCTTGTTGAGAGACCACCATTGAAGGCAGCAGCACTGCCAGCAGCAGCGCAGAAGTGAGGTGGCCTGGTATGGGGCAGGGGTTGTCACTTTGAAGGGGGGTAGGGCTGGCTTTACAGGTGAGCAAGTGGGCAACTGCTTAGGGCCCTGTGGTCACTCCCTTGCCCCCACTACAGCCAGACCAAGGCCCCTTTAACTCCCAAACACCAGGCTCCAGCTGCTAGTCCTGGGGAGGGATAGGACTTTCTTTGCACATGCCATTCCTGAGGCTGGGTCAGTCACATCTCTGGGAACTTCCCCTGGCTGCAGGAAGTACTACAGCTGCTGGCTGGGAGTCCAGCTCTGAAGGCAGTGCTGCTGCATGCAGGAGTATGGCACGGCATAGCATGATATTGCCATCTTTACTTCTGCACTGCTGGTGGTGGTGATGCTGTCTTCAGAGCTGGCTGCCTGCTCACCGCTGAAGGCAGCGGCACAGAAGAGTGGCATTACTGTAACCTCCACCCACCCCCCTCTTTTGGGTTGAGAACCCCTATGGTTACACTACTGTGAAATTTCAGATTTCAATATCTAAAATTGAAATTTAGAATTTTTAAAATCCTATGATTGTGAAATTGACCAAAATGGACTGAATTTGGTAGGGCCCTACTTGTACCCATTAGTATTAAAGATATGAATCTTAATCCTACAAGGCTGGTTCTGAAAGAGAATAAAACTTGTATATTACGCTTCCAGCTTACATGGTATGTGGGAAGAAAATGAAGTTAGCTATACAGAGAATTGAGTCTAAAAATTAGGGTACAACCCTGTTCCAGGTGCCCCGAAACCTCCAACTGCCAGAAGTTGCGACTGAATGAAAGGGATGGATCACTTGAAATTGCCTTGTTCTGTTCATTCCCTTTGAAGCATCTGGCACTGACCACTGTCAAGACAGGTTACTGGGCTAAATGGACCATTGGTTAGACGCAGTATGGCTGTTTAATACTGCTGCTTGAGAACACTTTGGGTTATAGCATAAACTCAAAGGGATATCCTGTTCTCCTTTCTGAGCATTACAGGATTGGCAACTTGAATAATGTTTTGCCTGCTCCTGAAGCAGCAGATAGTAGGTAGAGACAGAAGCATGTTACAAAACTAAGGCCTAGTCTACACTAGAAAGGATTTATCAATATAGCTATACCGGTAAGCAAGCCTTTAGTGGAGGCATACCTTATACTGGTCCAGTGAGCAAAATGAACTAGCCACAAAATCACTTTTATGCCTGTATAACTGCATCTAGAGCAGGGTATTTGCTAGTATAGAAATCTTGCCAAAACACCCCCATACCCTTAACAGACACTGCTATACCAGTAAGAGTTGCTAGTATAGATCAGGGTGAAGGTTATGATCTTGACTGTCACTTCAGGAAAAATCCCAGATTTTTACTTTTCTCACAACAGAAAATTCACACAGTAGCTCTGCATCTATAATAATGCTAAACACACAGGTCAATTAGTTTTATTTATAATTTCAATTCCACAAGACACTCCAGGAATTGTGTATCAAGTTGTTATGCTCTTGGCCTCATGCTTCTCACCATCACCAGTTGCAGGCATGTAATAGCCATGCAAATACACTATCTTCTATTAATCCATTAGTATAGACTTTGATTGCATTTATTCATGAGTCTGAGCCAGTCACACAGTTAAATCATTTTCTGTAATTAATGTGAAAGATGGTTTGTAAATGTCATTTTGTTTCCACTACAGGTTCAATCAAGACTGGAACGGATAGCAGCTGTGAAGCCCAGTAATGAATTTTTGAGCCAGTAGCAGAGAATGACCTGAGTTTTTCATATGTACTACACTCCTGTGTACTACACAAAGCTGTTGTAGAATACAAGTGTACAAGAAACATCAGGACAGTTCATGTTTGAGTAGAAAGTGGGCAAAAAGTAACTATTTACAAAAGCAGCATGTATATTACATTCATTGGTATGATTTTCAGAATTTTTTTTCATTGTGTTCATGCCCATGAAGTCAAGCCCTTACCAAGGTTGAAAGCTCATTTTAATAATTGGTGGAATTTAATGCTAGATACTGAAGTAGACAGAAACAAAAACTTAACATTTCAAATACCCTGATATTCCATTAGAGGGCAGTAATACCCAATGTTACAATACATTACAAATCTTTCTAAAGACATTGCAGTTACAGTAGATGGACTGTGAAACACATGCAGTGTAAAAGGTCAGTGAAAACTTTTCTATAGAACAGTTTTTTCCTGGATAGAGTCTCACCCTGATGGTTACAGAAAAAACAGTTGTGTTTTGTTTTTTTGATCATACTGAGTTAGTTCTCTTCCCCCCCTCAATCAGCTTGCACAGAATTACTGAATTCTCTTTTTTTACTGCCAAATTGTGAGTATTCTGATTATTTTTGAGTTGGTTCTCTTGTACAGAGAGTACTTGTCACCCTAACAAACAGTGTGGTTTAAGTCTTTGGTTTATATAAATATTTGTTCTGAAAAGCATTTAACTTTAAAAGGAGGGAGGCTACCGGAGGCTCTCTTTCATTTCTTTTAATAGGACTTTGGTCATTAGCTCAGCTGCTATTTAAATGTTAGCTGTCCTAAAGGAATTTCTCTAGTCTTTGGAAACTAAAGAATGGAACCCAAAACTAATCTTAGTGCATATAATTAGATAAGACAATTCTGCCTTGGCAAACTCATTTCAACCATAATAATTAAAAGGGGAATTAAACTATAAACCCTATTAGATTTATTCAGAATACCAACCCTTTTTCTTTACAAAACAGCATTACAAAAATACTCAAGACAAATTCATATTTCCATTCATGTTACTGTTCCATTTTATATTTTGAAAAATAGTGTTTTTGAATTAATAGATTATGGAGATGATTTTTTTTTCCCCTGACTGTACTACATGTAATTCCGAATCCATATCCTTCCAGTGGTCAGACTGATACATGATGCAGAAGTGCTGAATGAAGGGTACTTTCAACTCAGAGAAAATGACTAGTTTTATGCCTTCAGTTTTCTCAAGTATGTAAAGAATTAGTTTTCATAAAGACAATTATAAAAATAAATACTTACGTTATAGTTAGCATTATCCCATTACTTTAAAATAGTAAGTTACATCCATACTGTAAGGCTTTGGGAAATTAACTGTTTTGTCTTCCATCCTTTTTCTCCTTTTCTAGTACTTTATATTCATCCAGCACAGCATAACCAGTCTCTTTTGCAGTTTTCTTCACTACAGCTTTGATACCAATGTTGTCAATGTTAAATGCTGTCACACCAACATTGATTGCAGAATTCATAGCGTTGTCTGTAGCATGGCCTGCATCATCCCCATACCTTAAGAAACATCATATTTGTAGATATGAAAATACATTTTAAACTTTAATACAAGTGAGGTCATCTGTTCATTCAATTTTCCTTATGCGCAAACCCTTGCTCCCCATGCCCACATGGTTGTAAATCTGTTTCAGTATGGGGTCTTCACAAGACTACAGCTACTATGGATTGTAGCAATTCACCCCTCTTGAAATCTTCACTCCCAAAGCAAGAGTTTAGGCATAGCACAAAGAAAAAGAAAGAACCCAGATCAAGTTTGACCAGACTTCATTTAAATATTTAAACATCAAAATTAAAAATTGCTAAAATAATTCATATCCATTATGGCTGCTAATCTGTCACAAGGTTTATTAATTCCATAACTTTCTTTTCAAGTGTCAGAATACCAACTACTGCTCTGTTCTTTTCTACAGGAGTTAGGTGTAAATGGTATTGGGGGATGAAAATCTGACTGTTCCCCTACAGGTGTGAATAAAGGAAATGAGATGAATTGGAGACAGAACAATGGGAAGAGAGTAGTTCTACTAATTGGAAAGCCTCAGTCAGTAGTGTCCTGGTATCAGAAGATCCTGGCAAGGGGAGGTATTAGTCCAACATACTCAAACATAGGTCTCAGTCCTGGGCTGTGTTCCAGCCTCTTTACACTGCTTCTATAGCCTAAGGGGGCAGGTAAGCAACCAGATCTCCCCATTTAGGAATTTCTCCAGCAATGTAGGGCCAGCATAACATCCTTGTATTGGACCAGCACAGGGGAATGTCCAGAGCACTCAGCAATCCAGCTGTTCCAAGTTGCCACACAGCCCCTTGGGACGCACTGTAGCCATGCATAAGTAAGAGCAGGCCAGAAATAGTCTTGGTGATCTGAGAATCCCAACAGTGCTAAACCAACTTTGCTTCACCATCCGGGCTGAGCCTCCTGCAAGACCCAGCTCAGAGTCAGGGCCATAATTTTTTTGCTGCGTTTTTTGTCTGAAAGTTTTTTTGTTTTGTTTTGTTTTTTTAAAAGAAAAGGTGGAGGTAATGTATTATGTTAGGAGAACCAAAGTCTGGATCCTTATCTAATACTAGAAGAGCAGCCCTGGCTACTGAGGGCTGGACTAAGCACGGAAACTAAATGAGGAGGAAAAAAAAAATTTAATATTCTCTGTTGATAGAGTAGCAGCCTTAATCAGGATTATGGTCTAATTTGCAGATCACAGAATTAGTGGACAGCAAGAAGGAGTAAATATTTGCCAGTTTGATTAGTTATTTCCTCCGTTGATACACTAAATAAGTTTGCTGCAGCATCACTGCAACAGGTAGCTGCACTGATTATGGTACATCCAATGCCAAAGTGTATTGTAAATTTTGCTTTCTTCCTAAACCCTATATACACACAAGATTTGATAAATTGATTCTTCACCCCAGGTCAAAATCTGAGTGCCTCAACTGAGAAGGTTTTTGTTTTTAAATGTGTCAAGATGCACTCAGATACTAGAATGAGGGACACCAGTATAAGAACCCAAGTAGTTAGAGGCCACTTACTTCACTTGCACCCAAACAGAGCTAGTAGTTCTGCAGCTACATTCAAGTCCAGAACATTTGTAGCTTGGTGGAAACCTGACAGTGTTCCTTTGATGTACATAATGCTGATTTTTACAGTTGTCTTATAGAAAACTGAGTTCTGCCCACCTAAACTGAAACCAACTTAAAAAGATCTCTTGTAGGATTTTAAAACATGTTTGGATAGAGCCAAATGCAAGAGATGGGGGTGGGGGGGAATCCTCAATTATCAAATACTGTAAAGTATCAGAGGGGTAGCCGTGTTAGTCTGAATCTGTAAAAAGCAACAGAGGGTCCTGTGGCACCTTTAAGACTTGCATCTGAAGAAGTGAGGTTCTTACCCACGAAAGCTTATGCTCCCAATACTTCTGTTAGTCTTAAAGGTGCCACAGGACCCTCAAATACTGTAAGTTTTAGTTAACTGCAAAATTTAGTTACTTATTGCTTGTCACTCTTAGTGGCTGTTGATAGCTGATCTCCATGTTTCCTATTTTTATATCTAAAATAAAAACAAACATTAATATGATTTTAAATGGCAGCAGAGTACTAATACAGCTCCTCCAGCCACTTCCTATTAGAAATAAGTATGACAGTTCATTAGGCGTAAGATTCCATTAGACAGCCAGGTAACAGTGATGCAGTTTTGATTAGTCAGCCTGTTCTAAAAAATGACATATGGAACAAACACAATAAAAGCCCTGATAAGACTGATGATTACTCCCACCTTTAAGCAGGTTTCTCAGACATGCCCAGTCTATAGCTCTGTAAATAGCAATATCTGCTAATATTTCCACCAAAGCTCTTGCAGATTTTTATAAACAAATTACTTCATCCTACAGGGTGGGGAGTACAGAAAAGCTAGTTTAAAAAAAAAATAAAAAAAATGAAATGTCATTGTATCCAGGGTGTAAGACTAATGATTTTCTTTCCATGCCACCTGCAGGCATTATGCCCAGCCTACCATAAGCCTTAATGTATTTCTTGCAGCCACCTATAAAAGACCCAATCACCAACCTGCTTGCCATCTCCCCAAAATGCATTCCAGGAGTACATTCACAGCCTCCAGTCTGAAATGCACAACCACAGAACTTGAACTTTTCACCAGTGACCTCTACTCTATATTGTTTGTCTACTCATTGTCTTACCTGCTTCTTTGTGCTCTTCTGATCTGTTTGCATTTACATGTACCACTTTGACCTGGCTGCTGCTAGTCCATCTGTCACTGACTCCATTGTTACCCAAGTGCCTTTACTGAACCTCCCAGTTCTGATCATGCCTATTGTATTGTTTTCCAGATCAAAACTTGCACCCTTTCACCTTAGTCATCATCTTTCCAACATTCCTTTTCATATCTCCCAGTTGGTAATTTTCTCAACTCTTCAGATGATCTCTACCATCATCTTTCTTCCCATCACCGTAATACCACATGCTCCTAAATCCCCCTATCCTTTCCCCCACTCTTACTTGTCTCTGGCAACATCTGTATTTATGTCCACTCTAACTTTAAATGCTCTGCTCAATATCTCTACTGCTGAGGCCTATGTTTTAAGTTTCCTTCACTCCCCTTTTATGTCCTCCTTTGCACCTACTTGTAGCTGAAACTCCTTCCTTGTACACCAGATTATCTCATCTTCATCTGAATTTTTGTTAAACTTTGGTAAACCAAAACAGTGAAGACTCAACCAGAGTTAGAAGTGACTCAAAGTTAGAAGTATTTTAGCCAGACAGGGTTGTGTGTTTTTTAAATAAAAATGGTGTTGAAATACACACATCAAATTCTGAATAGGATTTCTACCTACATCTCTCAAAGTTGTACTAATTTAGACCACAGAGCTAAAAAATAAGTCCATTAGGGCAGCATTTTTCAAATGGGTCGCGGCATGTCAGGCACTGGGTTGCTCTGGTCAACACCGCCAACTGGGACATTAAAAGTCCCATTGGCGGTGCTGCCCAGCTAAGGCAGGCTAGTGCCTACTTGTTTTGACACTGCACTGTACCCTGGAAGCGGCCAGCAGCAGGTCCGGCTTCTAGGCAGGGGGGCCACGGGGCTCCGCGCACTGCCCGCAACCTGAGAACCGGCTCTGCACTCCCATTGGCCGGCAACAGGCCAATGGGAACTGTGGAGGGAGGGGGCGGTGCCTGCGGGCAAGAGTCGTGCGAAGCCGCTTGCGCACCTCTGCCTAGGAGCAGGACCTGCTGCTAGCTGCTTCTGTGGCGCACCACTTCCCACAGCTCCCATTGGCTGAGAATGGCGAACCACGGCCACTGGGAGCTGAGGGGCTCCGTGCCTCTGAACGCTCCAGGTAAACAAAACAATAATGTATTAGATATTCAATTCAATGATTCCATGGCGTTGAAAATCAAATTTTGGTGTAGACCCATTTATAAGCTGACCCCCGCTCTTTGATGTGTCACTTTTTTACCAAAAATATTCCGCTTATGAACAAGTATATACGGTAATCAGATTTAGATAGAGGGCAAGCCTGTCACTATTCACTTACAAGAACATCATTTACTGTATACCTAGTGCAAAGAGATTTTATCCTGTATAGTAAGCTTTGCTATAATTTTGTAAAATCTAGAAGATTAATAAGAAGGCATATATGTTGGCCATCGTTCATACATAATCCTAGTTTATTGTAGGAGACAAACCAGTTACTAAGCTGATAAAAATGTAACTTACTTGTGCTGGACAGTCTGAACAGTCTCGGTTGAAACACTAGTAGCAATGCATTTTGCTGCACTTTCCAAACCTTGCCATACTGTTGAAAACCCTATAAATATAATCAAATGGTTTATTTTAAGCCAACGCATTGCAAAAATGAGAGAGTTATGTAGCTTGCAGCATGCATTTAGAATTCTTTTTTTGTTACCTTGAACTCCACTTGCTGCTACAACCATGGCACCATCAAAAATGGACTTTCCATCTTTGTCTTTCTTAAGCGACTCAGGAACAAATTTGCTCCCATGCTTCTTCACATGTGGGGCTAACTCTCTTCCAATACTGCTTGCTATTGAACATACCCCTTCAACTAACACACAAAAAAAGTATTCAGATTGAGACTCAAAGTTCTTGTTAAATAGAGAGAAAAAAAATGTTTGGTTCACTGAATTAAAAGTTCTACTAAAATCTAAAATGTTGCAATTTTATTCCATTCATGAGAAAGAGGCTTCTAAACTCATATTTAGGCACCTAAATAGAAGTGGCCTGATTTTCAGATATGCTGAGCAGCCCCAGGTCCCATTAAAAGAGGAAGGATGATCTTGTGGTTAAGGCACTGGACTTGAAATCAAGATCTAGGTTAGTTTCTTAGTTCTGTCATAGGGCAGGTCTACACTTACCACTTATGTTGATATAACTTATGTCGCTCAGGGGTGTGAAAAAGCCACTCCTCCCAAGCGAGGCAAGTTACCCCAATCAAAGCACCAGTGTGGACAGTGCTATGTTGGCAGGAGACGCTCTCCTATCGACATAGCTACCACTCTTGTGGAGGTGGAGTAGTTATGCTGACAGGAGAGCTGTCTCCCGTCAGCATAAAGCATCTTCACCAGACATAGTGCAGCTGCGCCAATGTAGCACTTCTAGTGTAGACTAGTCCATAAACTCAGTCTGGGGCAATTCTCTGTGACTCAATTTCCTATCTGTAAATTGGGGATAATACTTCCTTGCCTTTTTTCTGCCTTGTTTAAATAGATGTAAGCTGGTCAGGAGGGCACATACTTTAACTAGCTCCTCCAGGTTACTCTATAATACCCAACTCACAGAGCCCCCCGGACTGGTGGCCAGGACCCAGGCAGTGTGAGTGCCACTGAAAAATCAGCTCGTGTGCCGCCTTTGGCATGCATGCCATAGGTTGCCTACCTCTACAATACAACATCTTTTTGCAGAATTCAGATGCAGAACATCTTACCCAAAAACCGGCTGACTTTTACAGCTCCTCCAGTAGCTTGTTTTGCTACATGAAGCCCCTTGGCTACAGTTGGATTGACTTCCAAAGGTTTTTCTTCTGGTTGAATGTGTTCTCGCAATTTGGAAGCTCCTTTGTGGATTGCTCTGCCAGTATATTCTGCTCCCTTGACCAAACCCCAACTCAACCAGGATGCTCCTTCAAAACAAATTAATTAACTTATGATGTGTAGTATTTACAGACTGGACTTCTGGCAGTATTTTCTCCTCCCTCCTAACAACATACCTAAATTACACACCTGTATTGCAAATGACAGCTGTACTTCCTCAGTCAGAGGTGCTAGCATGAATGAATTTCCACAACTCTTCTTTCTGCTTCCTCCCCAACCACCAAATTATTTCCAACTTGTCTGATTTCAGTCACACCTAGCTAACCCTCATCCAAGCCTCAATTTCATCATATAGACTCTGATCCAGCATGGTTAAGTGTGAGACAGAGAGAGCTGGGTGTCATTAGCATTCTGGATGCAACACAGTCCATCTCTCTTCATTAACCCTCCCACCAGAGTCACACACTGAACAGGAGGTGTGATCAGCAGGAGAGAACCCTGGGAGCAGAGGAACAATTACCCACAACTACTCTCTGCACTCTCTTAGAAAAAGCAGTACTGAGTCATTCAAGGGCAGCTTAGTTTGCTCCCATTAGCCCACAAGCAAGCACAGCACAAGAAATGCAGGCCTAATGTACTGGAAACAGGATTCTATAAAACAGACAAATTTATTCTTCTGTCACCACATACCTGGAGTACAGAACGCTTATCTTTTCTTTAAAGATCAGATGCCCGTTTTCTCTAATATAATCATAAAGGACTAAAACCGTTTCGTTTCAGTGGCTTGAATCATTCAGGGCTAGAGCCACAAAGGGATTTAGGCACTTAAGTCCAACATTTAGATTCTCAGAACCCCCACTCAGATGCCATCTAACCCTGTAGGTGTCTAAGTTTCTGCTGGTGGTTGGCATGCACACAACTGTCTAAACCCTGACACCAGGTGCCTAACTCATGGTGGGATCTCAGATTAGGTGTTCCCCACCAATCTCACCTCAGAGACAGTCTTAGGGCATGCTTACTGGATCAGGCCCTACACAAAACAGTGGAGATGGTGGTGCCCCTCTTATACTGTATATCTGAGTAGTTAGAGCACTCACTCAGGATGTGGGAGATCCAGGTTCAAATCCCCACTCTGCAAGAGAGGAGCAGGGACTGTAACCTAGGTCTCCCTGCTCTCAGGTGTGCGCCCTAACCACTTGACTATGCAGTAGTCTGGAGTGGGGCACTCTCAGCTTCTGCAGCTGTTCCACTTTGTATAAAATAAATATTCATTGGGTCAGAGAGATCGACTCTACAGCCCAGTGATTAGGGCACTCACCTGGGGAAGTGGAAGACCAGGGTTCAAGTCTCTGCTCTAGTTTAGGCAGAGTGGGCATTGAACCTGGTGGATGCTCTAACCACCTGGCTATTGCGTGTAAGGAGGGAGAGGGCACCACCTTCTCCTCTGTTTTTGTGAGAAAGGACTGACCTGGCTTAGGCACCTTTGTCCAAGAGAGAATTCAAGGCAGTGAATCCTGAGTGAAGGGAGGCGCCTCCCTCTGACCCAGACTTCAGTGCCTAACTCCTTTTAGTGAGCTTGATTGAGGTCATACCTCTCCTCAAAATTTCCTATTGGCTAGTTTAGGTGGCTCCCCCACTCTGTGCTATCTATAGTGAATCCCAATTTTTAGGCATCTAACTCTCCCCATGCATTGTACAGGAAATCTAGGTGCCTTACTCAAGGCTATGGATTCAGCTAGGTGGCTGGGTGCCTAAAGTTGGGCATTGCAACAGAGCTTAAGTAATCTTTGTGGATCTAGCTCCCCTGCCCCACAAAGTGTTCATCAGCAACAATGCCTTTAAGTCAAAATATAGTGTTTAAACACTACTAGCAGGACAATTATATTAAACATAAATCCCTGATTCCGGTAGTACCTGACAAGATTCCGTGGGCTACTTTCTCACTCCACTCAGGTAACTCTCTTTCTCCCTCTCCTCCTTCAGGCTCTGGTTGGATGCGTACAGTCTGGGCCAGGTTAATCACATCACTTGAAGCTTCCAAAGGCTAAGGGATGAAATACACATTCATGAAAATAAAGTATTTAGCAAGCTACCAAGTTATCCTATTTAGGTACTTAGATGGTCTCCATTAACCACAGTAGCTGAGATCAAGATTTTTAAAGGTCTTTAGGTGTTACTCCACTCAGTGTTATAAAGCTGAAGCGACTTAGGAGCCAAAGCCTCATTTTCAAAAGTGACAGGATCCTACATCCTGTTGACCTTTTAATGAGACTTAAGCATTGCAACACTGAGCAGAGCAATGTCTAAATATCTTTAAAAATCTGGGATTAAGTTCCTTATTTCTGAGGTAAATTAGCAGAGAATGGATGAAAGCCTGTGTGTTGCTATGGGACAAGGAAGAGATTCAGTGACTTTTTCACAGCAATATTGTTTTAGAAACTTTTCTAATAAGCATTTTAAAACAAAAATTGTAGACTGGTCTAATTAGAGTGGAAACTTACTAACAGGAGTGTTTGGTCAATTAACAGAGCCGAGAACTCTATTTTGGGGGTTTAATGTAAGAAAAAAAAATAGAAACACGTCCATCTTTCCATTTTATTTTTAAGAGGGAAGACAATGCTTTGCTGCTGTTCAGTATGGGAGCTGCAGCCCCTTCTGTTCTATCTTTGCCCAGAGAGTCCAGCTGCAACAACAAAACACAGCTTTGCTGGGAATTTGCTCCCTCTTCTCTTCCCCTCCTAAATTTATAAATAAAAGGAAATTTATTCACGCCGTGTGCTGCTAGAGCTTTTACAGACTGGCACAGCCAGGAACACTACAGAGTGGTGTATGATGCTGCCTTCTCTTCAGGCCAAGGGGGGCTACTTTACCTGCCTTCATCTCTAACATTCTAAAGCCTTTGGATTAGACTGCAATGTTTGTCAATGTCAGAAGTAGCAGTGGCAAAGACCAGACTGGCTACTATTTTTCATAAAGCAACTTTGTTGCAATTAATATGATTTTAGTATGTAATGGACTTTACTTTGACCCTCCTGGTATTTAACTTGTACTTGTATTATTTACTGTTGAAATTAAGTAGCGTTAAAACTCGCCTTAATTTTCTCTGCCCTCTTTAGCTAGAAGTAATCTATAGAGGTGAAAAGAGGATTGGTTAAAGTTCTGAAAGAAAAAAAGATCTGTCTAGGACCAATGGAAAAGAATGGTTATAATTACCATCCAGGAACACAGATATCAAATAAGGGACAAAAATACAAAACAAAATAATACTAGACAGGAGAATCAGAGGAAGTGTATTTCAATAAATATTTTCAGAAAATAAAGTAAAATAAGGACATGGAACAGGACTGTTACAGTAGGAGAAAGGTGAACAGAGAGGAAGTCCAAAAATAGATGAGCTCTTTCTTAGTTTTCTGTTGAACAGCCAGAGATACTAAAAAACGTGCTACTGGAAGATGAACACTGCAACATAATCTGTATGATTTGCATGCAGAGATTCACCTCCAGTATTGCCCTACTATTCTAATGTCAGTGACTTTAGTATATTATTCACAACTCCAAGAAAATGACCAATTATTGTTTGATAACAGTATAGGATCCCATTTTTGAATGTGTACACTGTCTTGTATGTAAACAATTAAAATACCTGTTAGGTAAAAATCCTTAACACATACAGCTGGACCCAGATAAGTTACTTTATAGTTTGTATCATTGACTAATCCTCGACACTGTAAGCTCCTTAAGTGAGTCATTATAAAGCAAAAATAGATTGTTTTGCAATGTAGAGTAAAACTCATGTCATTTTGTTAGACATGACATATAGTTGCTAATTATGTCCTCATCAGTACTGTATATAAAAAAAACCCACAACAACAATTTAGCTAAACATTCAGAAGCCAACAAAGGCGGCTCTGTAATGCTTCCCACCCCTCCCCCCTTCGTAAATGCCACTAAAAGTTTAGATGTTGATTTCTAGAATCTTTTAAAATTAGACAAGGCAGTATGAATGTTTATTTTGGATTTGAAAAAACTCTTTAAAATGGTCTTAAAAGTTGGTTGCCAACACAGAGCAACTTTAAAGATAAGCTTTTTTTTAGAAGAGCATTTCACAGTCAATCCTATTTCAGCATATTGCTCAGAATTCTTGAAATTGAAAAGCACTGTCTCCTCAATAGAAGTACTTGTGGCACCTTAGAGACTAACAAATTTATTAGAGCATAAGCTTTCGTGGGCTACAGCCCACTTCTTCGGATGCATATAGCTGTAGCCCACGAAAGCTTATGCTCTAATAAATTTGTTAGTCTCTAAGGTGCCACAAGTACTCTTGTTCTTTTTGCGGATACAGACTAACACGGCTGCTACTCTGAAATCTGTCTCCTCAATGAAAGAAATAACTTAGAACTTTGTGATAGCTCATAAGTATGGTCATTACAGAAAGCCAAGAAATACTCACAACTCCTCCATGATTTTATTATAACACTATAATAGTCTCAAGTGGATTCTCTCAACAGCAAACATTAGGTGACTTGGTTAGTAGAAAGAGGAAGGGAGAAAGTATTTTGCAAGGTCAGGGAGTGGGATTTACTGATCATGGACATGGATGATAAAAATACCTCTGGCAAATACACAACAATATATAGTGAATACCATATATTTTTAGTATTAAATCAAGACTACCAGCTTATGAAGTACTTTAAAAAGAAAAGAAAAACAAAGTTTTACTTTCCTAGTAAATACTGAATGTTTGCAACTCAAAAATTACTGAATCCAATGTACATGTTATTCCAAGAGGAAATATCCCTTCATGAATCTGCGTACATCTCAGATCTGTCTCTTGCTGTGTTTCCCTTTTGGTCCTCTGTTCTATGATTTACACCAGGCTTCATGTCCCATTGGTCTCCTTCCAAACCCTTTCCCATGCATTTCTCTATGTTGCTCGCTAAGGAAAGCCACCACACCTACTACTTTCATGTCACAGCAGTAGTGACTTTCTAATTAGTATCCATCAGTAGCTTGAGGGGTATACACAGGAGGAGCTTGAGAGGTATACACAGGAGGAGCTTCATGTGGTAGAGAGTGAGCTTTTGGAGATGAAGGACTCATAGCTGGAAGTTGCCCTTTGCTTGTAGTTGCAACATTTTCATTTGCTGCAGGAGGCCCAGATGGTGGAATCAGAGAATAAGGTGCAGGGGGCCTTTCTGGCTTTTCATTAGTGGGAATCTGTGTTTTGTTGCATTTTACCTTTTAAGTCATCCTCTCATGTTTTGCATGTCATTCCATTAGACAAGCTCTTCAGAACAGGGACTGACTATTTGTATGTATTGCACAGTGCTAAGCATATTGTAGGCACTAAATAATATACAATACTCTCCAGAGCAAACACAACAATTTGGTAACATATTTTGAGTTTACAGATATCTGGCAGCTGGTTCTACCAATATTAGAACCTTTACAGAAATACTTGTCAGAAGGCTGACAATTCTGAGAAAAATTAAACTACCGTAAATGGCGTTCTACATAGAGGAAATAGATTCCCTCAATTATAATGTGTTCTTTCTTAATTGTGATATTTTTAATAAGTTAATCATATTTCTTTAAAATTCCTAAAAATATTTCCCCACTCATCCTCTTCTCCAGTGGTCCTTTGCATCCAAGCAGGCTGACTCACTGTAAGCACTAAACAAGTAATCCACAGCAGAACCTTGGGAATTTCCCCAACTCACTGTTGCCAGCACCCTTCTAGCAAATGTTGTTGAGATAGTACTCAGTGCTATCATGTAATCACAAGCATACTGATTACAGAATGGGGTTGGGATGTTTTCTTAACTAGAAGGAACTCCCTCCCAAGGGGTAAGATCTACAGCATTTCAAAGCCTTTTTAGATTAAGGGGCAAGACCAGAACCAGAATTCACCTTTGCATTTCCTTTGTGGCAGAGCACTCCACCACCACAGGCTACCATAGAAGCCAATTTGACAGTTTTAAACACTATAAAGTTACACTTGTTACTCACTGACAATTTGCATTTTTTATCATTGGTTTAAAATCACTGCCCTAGAATTTACCTGGACTTTGAGGTCAGACATCTGTTTTAACATATCCTCATAATGTTCTCTGTCAGCTGCTGCAAGTTCTGAAGATAATCCTACTCCCTCATGGGATCTTGGCACCTGCATCATCATATCAGGGCAAATTAATAGATTTATGGCATTTTAAGGCCATTAAAGGACCACTGTGAACATCTAGTCTGAACTCCTGCATAACACAGACCACAGAATTTCACCAAGTAATTCCTGTACTGGAAGAAATTATTTTTCCCTGTTAAGTAATGCCTCAACCCTGCAATGCCTTGCATACAGGATCCTGTGCCAACACAGTGCTGCACTGAGGTTAACAGGATTTTACATTGGCCAAAGGGGGCTCCCTGGACATAAAACACTGCAGGACTGGGTCCTTCATGAACACTACTGAGTTTGAGTTCTGGTGGTAAAAGAAGAGCACATCTTTTAGAAAGGCAACCAGTCTTGATTTACAGCCTTTAAGTGATGATGGATTTACCAATGCTTAATTACCCTCACTGTTAAGAATTTTCATCTTATTTCGAATTAGAGTTTTTCTAACTTCAACTTCCAGCCACTGGATCTTGTTATTCCTTTGTCTGCTAAATTAATGAGTCCTCTAATATCAGATATCTTTTCCCTGTGTAGCTGCTTATAGACTGGTCAAGTGACCTCTTAACCTTCTCTGCAGTAAGCTAAGTAGATTCAGCTCTTTAAAAAAATTCTGTTCAAGCATGCTTTCCAGCTCTCTAATCATTTTTGAAGTTCTACTCAAACTGCCTTTTTTTTTTAAATATCTTTTTTTAAATGTAAACCAAATTGGACACAGTAGTCAAGCAGTGGTCTCACCACTGCTAGATAATAGTGCCCTTCTACTAAATATTTCCCTGGAGAATCATATTAGCCTTTTTTTGGAAACTCACATTCAGTTGAGTATCCTCTTTCAAGTCACTGCTTTCCATGATATAGTCCCCCATCCTTAAATACTGCCTACAATAGTTTTTTCTAAATGTATGACCTTTGCATTTGGCTGTATTAAAATGCATATTACTCTGCCCAGCTTACCAAGTGATCCAGATCACTCTTCTGTAAGACCCCAAAGTTATGCCTGTTATGCAGTTACAATTTGTTGTATCTTTCATCCTTGGTTTAAAACTATTGCCCTAGAATTTACCTGGACTCTGAGGTCAGACATCTGTTTTAACAGATCTTCAAACAGCTCTCTGTCAGCTGCTGGGAGTTCTGAAGATAGCACTACTCCCACGTGGGATCCTGGTACCTGCGACATCAGATCTGGGAACATGTAGACTCCAGTATTACAGCACAGAACAGGAGAATGGTTGCACATAAGAGGATACAGCCAATCACAAACCTGAAAATGACAAATACATTCATTTATATAAATTAAAGAATCATGCTTTTTCAATATGCCAAAAGCAATGTCAGTTGAAGGGTAAAGGATCTGTACAGATTAGCATCATAGACTCCAAGGTTCCCATGTAGTTTTATTAAAAAAGCCTCAAATGATCCTGAAAAGTGTATTGTTGGGATACATCATTCTCAATAGACTGCCACCAAAGTTAAATAAGGAACAAATAAAATTCCCTTTCACAGGGCCATCATATAGCACAGCAGCCTTTTACTGAGACCCGGGAAACTCAGCTTCAGCAGTAGAGGAGCCTAATGCCAAACAGGTGCTGGATTTACAGTCCCTATGCCATTCTGCTCCACTCAGAGCAGGTTTACATGACACAGTGTAAAGAATGGGCATGGCTGCCAATGAGCTGTCCAGAGCGTCTAGTGCTGCTAACACTTGTGGAGCTGAACCAAATGGTGGGAATACGTCCCCCTTGTAGACAAGGATAAGAAGATCCAAACAAACAACCTCTCAAAAGAAGAGACTGAAGTCGGAAGCCAGGCTGGAAAAACAGTACTAAATGTACACAAGGAAACAATGCTGCACTGGCAAGAAGATGGACTAGATAACCTAAAAAGTCTGTTCCATCCCTAGTTTACATAAGTAGGTTGGACATACAACACAAATTCAGAACTGCGGTTATCCAAGTAAACCATACTGGCATGTTCAGCTAGAAAGTTAAGTATTTAAGTCCATTTTAAACTGACCCTTTATACACAGATTCAGTTGATGGCAATATATCATTCAATAGGTCAAATTTATCTGAGGAAAGGGAAAACAAGTTCTATAAGATCAAAAAAGTGTTAAAAGCCAACCCATTCCAAAAAAGCAATCCATTGAAACGTTTGGTGTTCTGGAACTCTCAGACAGACAAAAAAGAGCTATTTCTTCACAGAGACAACAGCACGTATTGTGGCATCTATGCCTACAATAAATGTACAGAGAACTATTCCTTCACTAGCTACAGGTTCTTTCAAAGTAACACAAGAGAAGCAGGTTTTGGCTCAGAAGAAGTGCAAGAGGCAAAATGGCTCAGATTACCAAGTTCTAGCAGGTATGCAAAAATTGATAACAGACACAATGTATTCTAAAGTTAAACACCACACCAACTGTTACCTGAAGAAACGCAGGGGGACGATTCTGGGCCATTGCACCATCAGTGTCCAAGAACTTCACAATGCGCAGGTATCCAGGATATGAAGGAGCACTAACCTGCCCATCAGGACTCACAAAGAATATCTGTACTCCTTGGGGAATCAGGATCAATTCATCTGCATCTACTCCTAGACTTTCAAGGGGAGGTGGCTGAGTACATTTTGTGTAGAAGTCCTCTCCAACTGAGGAGAGCTCCCCAGAGTCTGTACCGTAAGATACAGTATAGTGTCCATCAGTAGCTTGAGGGGTATACACAGGAGGAGCTTCATGTGGTAGAGAGTGAGCTTTTGGAGATGAAGGACTCATAGCTGGAAGTTGCCCTTTGCTTGTAGTTGCAACATTTTCATTTGCTGCAGGAGGCCCAGATAGTGGAATCAGAGAATAAGGTGCAGGGGGCCTTTCTGGCTTTTCATTAGTGGGAATCACTGGGTATAACTTGGGCACCTCTAGAGGCACATTCATTGTGATGGCATTAGTTTGCCTAGCAGGGGTATTTTGTTCTAGAATATTCAGTCGAGTTCTAACATTTTGTAAAGTCTCTTGCATCTTTTGCTGCATTTGTCTGGCAGAGTCCCACTGGGATCCTGTACATTCAGGACCTTGTGATGGAATGCTAACTCCCCTAAGCAAGTGGTCAAGTCCTTGCTTATAGTAGTTCCTTGCTTCTTCCTTTTGACCCAATTCATCTGTATTCAGTCCTTTATTGACAAAGATAAAGGCTTTCTTGAACTCTTCTTTAATAGCTTTAATGTTTGCATCTTCTAGAATAGCAGGATCTGGTTCTTGTTCCATGACTGCAAATTGGAACACAGTGTTAACATGACTAAGTGTAGGCATACCTTCCTGATCCTTATAGGCATCCAGTAAGAACTGTTTGCAGTCAATTAAAAGACACTTCTTATAAGATAAAACTTGTTTTGTTCAAAGCAGTATAATAAATTTTAGAGAGCACTCTACATCGTCTTAGCTCCAAAAGTATCTATCTGCATGGTGCAAGGTCTGTTCTATTATACATTTCTGGTTAACCTTTGGATTAGAAAATAAGATTCCAGCTCATTGAGAACTCTCACCCTGTATTAATCAGATCTGATTAATAAGTAAACACCTCTGTGGTGTAAACTCCTCGTTCTGGATTAAAGAGAGAAAAGCTGTGGAAAGGGTTTATGTTCCAGAATATTTTATAATGACAGAAGTGTATTTCCAATGGATATATATGCACAGACCCTCCATTACTAAAAATTTATGATGGTTCCCTATCTTCATTTACGTCAACTCAGCACTTCTTGGTAAGTGCAGAAAGATACAAAAACAAAGAAATGAAACTCAAAACAGAATGCAACACTATATATTGCAGATATTGTTCAAAATGTTTTCTCTAAATCTAGTTTCATTTCTCTTGCTGATAGGTTTAGTATACTGACAAATACTGTTTTATTTTATAAGAAGTTTTTACGTGTCCAATTCTGATATAATATTCTGAACAAGATCAATTTGTTCATTTTGTACTTCACATTAAAATGTTTGTTTATACTGTAACTAGACCCTCAGTTTTTACACTAATCAACTGTTTAAGTTAGTTAATGTGTGACCTTGCAAGGTGCTGCGCACCCTCGTCATCCAGAGAACTCAAAGGTTTGGAGGGTCCTGCTGGGTTTCAGTTCCTGCAATTGTAAATAGTCTATGTCAATTATTACTGGTCTAAAAATTAAGCACCAGGAGAGATCACAGACTCCTGATACTACATTTGGGCGTCTTAAAAAGCCTTAACAGCAGCAACAAGCAGGATGAGTTTTTTTAAATTAAAAATCCGGATTTTTATCTAAAAATCCATTTTAAGTTAAGTATTTATTTTAAAAACAAATGTATTTAAAATTAAATTTGAATTGACAGCAACTTACGTGAAGGCCTACACTCACTCTACTTTATTAAATACTTCACAGACATAAAAAATGATGAGCTGAATTAATGAGCCCTCCTCATAAAGTTTAATGAGTTAAAGACTATTTTTAAATATAATGGATCGGGGAAGAACATTTAACATTTGAGGTCAAGCTTTATAAATATGGTACTAAAAGTCATCTATTTCATTTTCATTCTTTATAATGGAGGAAAAATTGTTTTTTACCTTTTTCCAAATGGCAGTCTTTCAGTCTCTGTTGTGCTTTTGGGTTAATTACTTTTATTTTCAGTTTTGCAGATTATTCATCAATCATCTAGCATTCTTCAGAGTGTAGCCTCTCCTGTAAATTTCAACAATTAGAGATTAAATGAAACTACCAGATTTTCCCCAACCAATAAAAATACTTAAAATGCTGTTTTTGTGCTTTTTAAATTGAATTCCATTTTCCATCCAAATTCAGCTGGACACAAATCATGAATAAAAAAAGTTCATTATCTAGTAAATAAGAAATACAAGATGCACCATTTTAATATAATGAAAAAAATATAGAAATAAGAATCTAAATTAAGCTATGTAATTGCTTAAATAAATGTATATAGTTGTAGTTAATCCTCCTGGTTAACAAAAAAGTACCACATCTAGCATCCATGCTACAGTTAGTTTAAATAATCAAATCAATATGTTTTAATGGTTATATCAACCAGTGACAATGAACTTTTCTTTGGCAAATTAATTTAATACACAAATGGGAAACAATTATAATCATTTAAATAAATGTGTTCTGCTTGCTGATTTAAATCCACCATGAGTGAAGGGAGAGGGAACAGATCAGGAGACTGGTAGAAGGGGGACAACAAAGGAAACGAATGGGAGGATGGAGTGGAGGGAGAGAAATTGCGCACGAGGATGTTCTATTTCCTTTAGGTCAAAATTTAAAATTTGTTTTAAATTTGTAGTGACTGTGCCTCTGATTTTACAATGAGACCCATTCTGAGGTCAGTGGGGTTCCATGTGAGCATGACTGAGTGGATTCACATGCAGGGCCACAGCCTGTTGTGAGATTTTTTGTGTATCTTTCAGTTTTTACTTTTCTCTTTTATGCTAATGATTGTTAACTGAGAAAAGGCATAAAATAAAATCCCGAAGCAGTAGTTAAACTGAAATAAATGAATAATATAATCCAATATTTTTATCAGCTCCTTAACTTGTCTAGGTGAGTACAGCATTAGCACCACAACACTACTGCTACTGCTGCCTCTTTATTGCAAATAGATCTGCAGGAGAAACTGCAATGTCAGCACGAGCACTGTTTACAAAGCAGCTGATGCACATACTTGTGCAGCAACAGGGCCACAACAGCAGGCTCAGTGATTCCAGCCAGTGCTATACACTGTGATACTAGTTAGAAATGTTTTATTCATGGTGTTAATGTGAATAGTCAATTGATTTTATATTTTGAATCTATTGTCGGCAGCAGTGCATTCTCTGGTGTGCAGTCACACAATTTGAAACTGGGGGCACCAGAGGCTCAGTAGAAAGCCATTCTGCTGGATGCCTTCTGAAGCCATCTTAGGTAGTTTGAGGGGGGAGAAATTCAGAGATTTAGGCAAACAAAACGATGACTTGCTGGAAATGTCATGATAAGTCCAAAGGATACAATTTAGTGCCTGTACTTCCAGATGTATACATATATACTGTCTATCTCAGGAAGCCTGCATCTTACTGTGTGCTTAAAATCATTTATAAACATCCCTAATATGATACCTCAATCTAGTAGGTGGGTCTAGTAAACAGTTTGGATTTTAAACTTTAAACTAAGCATGAACTAAAAATCATTTTGAGGAATGGGATCCAATTTCCTTAGGATGACTATTTCATTTTCACTTTGCTGACAAGGGAGTTAACAAGTTTTTGTAAGAGGATGGTTAATTTGGGCCAGAGATTTATTCATGAAAATATATGGAAAAGCTTCCATGCAAGGAGATATTGAAAAAATTGGGCCTGTTTAGTTTAAAAGAGGAAATGAGTAAATGGAGATGTGATAGAGATATTTAAAATAATGAATATTATAGAGAAGGTAAAAATCAGGTGCTTCTGTTTACTCTCTCATATAAGAAAAAAAGAAACCGTCAATGAAATTGGAAGGCAGCAAACTTAAGGAATAGCCTGCTCATATGAGGTCAGGTTCTAGGGTCTGTCTATTTATCATACATACTTATCACCACAGTATCTGAGCACCTCACAATCTTTAATATATTTATTCTCGCAACACCTTTGTGATGTAGAGAAGTGCTATTATCTTCATTTTATAGAAGGGGAAATGAACCACAAAGAGGCTAAGTGACCTGACCAAGGTCACACAGGAAGTCTGCGGTGGAGCATGGAATTGAACTCAGGTCTCCCCAGATCCTAACCTAGTACCCAACAACTGTTACACAACCTCCCTGGAGCAACAAACTTAAAACAGCACACAATTAACATGTGGAATTCATTATCAGAAGATATCCCCGTTAAACATAATCCCAACTATATATACACAAAATGATGGGGTCTAAATTAGCTGTTACCGCTCAAGAAAGAGATCTTGGAGTCACTGTGGATAGTTCTCTGAAAACATCTGCTCAGAGTGCAATGGTAGTCAAAAAAAAAAAAAAAAAAAAAACCTAACACAATGTTAGGAAACATTAGGAAAGGGACAGATAAGACAGAAAAATATCATAATGCCACAATATAAATCCATAGTACACCCACACCTTGAATACTGCATGCAATTCTGGTCGCCCTACCTCAAAAAAATATTGGAATTGGAAAGCAGGTTTAAAACAAACATAAGGAAGCACTTCTTCACACAATGCACAATCAACCTGTGGAACTCGTTGCTAGTGGATGTTATGAAGGCCAAAAGAATAACTGAATTTAAAAAAAAAGTAGGTAAATTCATTAATAGCTATTAGCCAAGATGGTCAGGGACACAAACCCATACTGTGGGTGCCCCTACACTTCTGACTACCAGAAGTTGGGTCTGGACAATAGGGGATGGATTACTTGATAATTTCCCTGTTCTGTTCATTCCTGCTGAAGCATCTGGCACTGGACCACTTGTCTGACCCAGTAGAGTCATTCTTTATGTTATCTTTGAAGCCAAGAGGTTAGTAAGATTCAAAGAAGTTTGTCCAATCTATGACTGAGAACATCCAGTTTTACATTAGACAGGACATTAGACGCAATTACATTAGGCAGACAGTTAATAAGGGATTTAAACCCTCATGTTCCAAGGTATAAACCAATCACTAAGTGACAGGGGCTAGGAAGAAACATTTCCTATGGGCAGGTTAAACTTTAACTGTCCATTGTAGGATTTCTTTCAGCTTCCTCTGATGCTTCTAATACTAGACACTGTCAGGGACTGGACAAGATGGACCACTGGACTGATTGGGTATGGTAATTCTTATGATCATATAAATACAAACTTTAAGGCTTCCAATATAATTGACATTGGACAGTTTACAAGCTGGCTCATGCCTAAATAATTTCCTTTACACCACCTCCCTCCCAACTCTCACATTCCACCCAAGTGGCATGATGACTAATACACCCCCTTGTGTCCTACTACTCCTGTTCTCCAGGCTTTTCCCATGCTGTCCCATTATCTGGAATTCTCTCCTGACCCGGTGGGCCATAGCTCCACCCTTTCCTCCCAATTCCTCCTCAAAACATACTCTTTCTAGGAGGCTTTTAAATCCTAATCCATCTCCCACTTTCCATCACAATTTGGGATTTCCTTAAAAAGGGGGGAGGAAAATTAAAACCACAGAACCAATAATGACATGACTCACTTCACTTCATTTGCACTGCCTTTAGTAGGACCCAAACCCCCTTTACCTATGTGTTGTCTATTTAGAAAGTAAACTGAGCCCAATATAAAAAACTGCCATCAAATTTGTCTGTCATCATGGAAAGAAGTTACAGAACAAACATCATTAATATTCTCTCTTTCGTTAGCAGCATGTCTGACAGATAGATATGAACCACTCCCACTCCAAAGTGCAAAGCACAGATCTAAAAAACAAAACAATTTTCAAAAATCAAACCATTCTGAGAAGCGCTCTCAGTTCATTTTAGTTAACTTACTGTGTTTCAGTGAAATACTCTATTCATTTAGTGTCAGTTTGATAGCACTGAAAAACATATTTAACACAGCTCATACAGACCCTAGATTTCCAATCATCTCTATGGTTCAATGCAATTCAGTACTAATATACTCCCAACACCTACATGAGGTAGATCAATTTTACTATTCCCATTATTACTAAAGCAGAAGTGTATACAGTCAAGTTTTCAGAAGTATTCACTAATTTTTGGATACCCAGCTTTGGATAACTTGGCTTTCTGCAGTGCCGAGGCATCACAACTCCTGTGGGGACACTTAGGAGAAAAGTCTGGCAAAGTCACTTAAGCCAAAACAAGGGATCAGTATTAGAGGGGAATTTAAGACCTGTGCTGTGTAAGTAAAACTGCAAGATTATTTTTCTAAACGATTGTTTCATTATTCTAGTATAAATTTCCAAATCATACAGGTACTTTTAAACATGTCAGTTGTATTTGCAGACCTTTTGAGAATGGGTGAAAAAAGCTAAAAATGAACCTGTGTTAAACAGAAACTGTACAACTTCAAAGTTACTTTAAAATTTTCCTGTACTATGGGGCTTTATATATATATATATATATATATATATAAAATTGGTTGTATTAACTTTTTGTTCTATGTTTCAAGTCAATAAAAATGTTGGCAATGTCAGTTAATAAAGTGACTTGCAGATTTCTTTTGTGGTGCGTGGGGGTACAGAAATGTCAACATCCCCTTGTAGACTCAGGTACCAGTTTGTTGTCCTGATGTTTATAAAATAGGTGACCACCGCCACAAGTCTCTGGGTGGCTGTGTCTACCACTTCCAATGTTAATCCGTGTGTTCTGGGGCTGGCAGTGGAGGGGTGACAAGTCAGCAGGAGGGAGCTGGTCCGTGACCACAATGGCACCCAGGGGCTCCCAACTCCAGCCTCACAAATGTGTGGGGGGTGACCCCCAGCTCCACTGGGGCCTCAGCTAGAAACCACCTCCCACAAACAAATGCAGGGTCTGCCCAGGGATGAGACCCCACAGCCGAAGAGACACCTCACCAGCCCCACAACACATGGGAGTCCCCCCCCTCAGCCAGACATGGGGGACGGGGCTCCTTCTCCCCAGCCAGGCACAGAGGACCCTTCACCCCGCTCCCTGCCCGCAGGCGAGCTCGCCCCTTGCCCAGCCGAACCCGGCACTCACGGAACTGGAGCCGCCCGCCGGCAACCTGCTCCCTCTGCGCCACTAGCTCAGCGATCCCAGCTGCCCTGCGAACCACGTGACCGCCTGTCAGCTGTTCTAGTCCCTCACGCGGAGGCTTTTGGGCGCTGAGCAGGGCGCGTCCTCTGCACGCGCTGCGCCCCCCAGCCCGGAGCGAGGCTGCACCGCCGCGGCGCGGGCCCGGGCTGTCACGGGTGTGGTCGCCATCGGGGTGTGGCAGGCGAGCTAGGGCTGCGGCCTGCATGTTATCCTCTGGCATGACATCACAATGCTTTGTGGTGTTGCCGCTGCAGTGACATCTCAGGACAATCGGATGTCGTCACAACAGCGTTGTGTGGTGACATAGCCATGTAGTGCCGAAACGTGATTGCAGGTTCTGTTGAAAGGCTGGGAGGGATTGTTGGGGTTCACATGTTGAATCTGGGCAAGGAAGCGATACACAACAAGCGTATCCTTGTTTGTGGTTATGTCTGATACTTCACACGTCCCCATTTGTGTTTTGTGATTGTGAAACTTCCCATGAATTTTTTTGTGCTACGTAACTAAGCAGTTATCAACTTCAGTGAGTTTCGTTCAAAGGAACAAATTCAGCCATCCTCTCCTCAGATCAGGGTAGTTGAACGCTGTGACACAGAACAGTCACAGAGATCATCCTGCTATGTCAAACATCAGTGTCAGCACAACACAAATGTATATCAGTCTAGCGCCATACAACAAATCTTTATGGCACTACAACACAATGTGGTGATCATGACATTATGGGGGATATTGTAATACTTGCTTATAGAAATCACAGGGATTTATTGGAATAATTCCAGCACCACACGCAAGACTTTCCCCAATCAGATAACAATTTAACACTAAGATAAAGATACTACACCATCTATGGACGGAGGGGCTGTCTACACTGATCATTACAATTTGTCTCTGTCAATTTATGAATTCCGTTTAGGTTTGTGAATGCCATGTTGTATTTCAACTTCCATTTTGAATGTAATCTTTAATGTGGCTTTGTGCATTCATTCTGTAGTGGGAACTTTATAGCTAGTTGACAGACTATGTCTGGGAAGCTGTGTCAGACCGATCAAGGGCCTTCAACACTAAATGGTTCTACCCCTGTGGGATAATAGGTTTTCTACCATCAGGGCCGTTGATTTTGAACAACTCTCTGCACAGAAGCTTTTTACTTTCCAGAAGCAGGATGGGTAGGCCAAGAAGGCCAGAAGGGTTGTATGGCCTACAGGAACTGGACCAACCCAAGACTCACAGAGGTAGTGAAGACAGAGAGGAATTGCATTCAGCAGTTGTTTTCCTAAGATCTGTAGCTCTCTTGTGGTTTTTAAGAGTAAAGTGTGTGTATTTACAAAAATTCCTATGCTAAGCCTGTGGTTCCTTGTTTTACTGCCATCTTGTCCCTGAATGGGTTAAACTAGAAGCCCAAAGCTCACACAGCCAGGTGTACTCCAGATGAACATGTCTAATCAAATGGTGTCTCAGAAGTGCAGGGGCACTGGTTCTGAGGTCTAGGTGGCAGGACTATGGGGTCCTACTGCCCAGTACGGGTGTCAGACACAGGAGAGCACCTGAAAGGCCCAGAGCTAGGAACAGTGATCAGTCATCAAGACAACACAGGGAGCTAAGAAGCACATGGGATTCAGCAGTTGGATCCTGTCACAACAGACAGATGTCCATCCATCCATCCATCCATCCAGACTGTGGCAAAGATATTTTGCAGTATGCCCCCAAAAATTATCTTAGGACCCATGAACATTTCACAAATCCTATTTGTGAAGCTGTTAAAAATTAGACAATCTTGGAGCTACCAGGCTAGGTAGCAACCCTAACCCTAAAACTCTGTAAAGTGAAGTCAATATTTTGTATTTATAGTGAAACTGTTCAATGAAATATTGCTGATCTTGGGAGTTCACAAATTAATCTGTAGACTCCACAAAAATTATGAGATTGGTTTAAAATCATGATATTTTTAAAATGTCTCAGTTCTTTTTTAGTCTGTCTAGAAATGTGTTCAGCTCTTTTGGGGAGGGAAAATTCTACCTCAACGGTACACAAAATGCACACAGAGGAATGGGGGTTTTCAGTGCTCCTCTTTCCTGGCAGATGGAAGAGCCATACTCTCCCCAACACCCTTCCATGCTCACAAGGCACCTATGGGCACTGTCAAGACCCTCCTCAGCTTTCAGCCCAGCAATATTACCTGCCAACCCTGAGCACTGTTTTTTGCTTCTCCCCTGGACGCTGTTTCCTGATCTTCTCTCTATGCACCGGCCCTTGCGCTGATAACCATCGCCCTGTATCCTCCCTGAATGCCCCACTGTACTAATGAGATTTGTCCTCCCTTTCCCCTGCCATCTAGGGCCTTGACACCTTCCCCTATCTCCACTGCCTCTCCACCTCATGGGCACTGGCCTCCTCCCTCTGCTCTTGTGGACACTGTCACCCTCTCCTCTGTGCTTCTTTACACTTAGCCAGATTTTGGTGGACTTTCAAGGGCATAACAGAAAGCACATTCCTGGTACAACAATGACCCCTCTACTGAATGTCAAACACCTGCTTTAAAACCTGGAGGTGCCAGAGTTTCTCAATGAATCGGTTGTACCAAATTTTTAATATGACCAAGCAGAATTTCCCCCCATTCTTGTTAACAGAAACAGCTGAACCATTTTTGCTGAAACTTAAAAAAACAAAAACAAAACAAATCCTGTGACAGACACCCAGTATAGGAAAGTTTATCCCAAATGGTTTAAGTTTGGCAAAGTTATAAGCAACTGAAAACAGTCTTATCATGGAAAGTATTAGGCAACCTTAAATGGAGGTGGCATTTGCCACCTATTTTGTGTGTGTGTGTGTGTGTGTGTGTGTGTGTGTGTGTGTGTGAGAGAGAGAGAGTTAATATCTAGAAACTTTGCCATCTAGTGGCAGATAAGAATAAATATATAATCTGAGCCAGATCATAGAATATCAGGGTTGGAAGGGACCTCAGGAGGTCATCTAGTCCAACCCCCTGCTCAAAGCAGGACCTAATCCCAACTAAATCATCCCAGCCAGGGCTTTGTCAAGCCTGACCTTAAAAACCTCTAAGGAAGGAGATTTCACCACCTCCCTAGGTAACTCATTCCAGTGCTTCACCACCCTCCCAGTCAGGGCCGGCTTTAGGAAGTGCGGGGCCCAATTTGAACATTTTCGGCGGGGCACCGGCAGGGATGACTAAAAAAAAACCATGTTAAAAAAAGCCTTTCATTTCTTAGCAACCGGTTCCCTATAAAAAGTTCTGATTTAAGGGATGTGCCACAGTATGTATTTTTGTACCAATAGGGTTACCATACGTCCGTATTTTCCCGGGAGGAATTTTTTAAATTTTAAAAATTCCTCCCGGATGGCGATTTAAGAACCAAAAAGCCTGAAATGTCCAGGAAAATATGGATGTATGTTAACCCTGCCTAAAGTTCTTTTTTAAAAAGATGGGCCTGAACTAGAAATGAGCTCCGTTTCACATGTGTGGGTCCCAGCTGCTCCCTGCCCCCCACATTGAAGCAGGTGTGCAGGGTTACTGCCCTGGGAACTGCAGGGCACCAGTGGACATGGGGCTGGCTGGAGGCAGGGCAGGGGCTGACTGGAGGTAGGGTCTGACTGCAGGCAGGGCAAGGGGTGCGGCGGGGCTGGCTGGAGACAAAGGAGTGTGGGGCTGGCTGGCTTCAGGCAGGGCCGCAGGGGAGTGCGGCATGGGTTGGCAGGGCTGGAGACAGAGGAGTGCGGGACTGGCTGGCTTCAGGCAGGGGGGGCAGCAGGGGCTGGCTGGAGACAGGGCAGGGGGTGCGGGGCTGGCTGCAGGCAGGGCAGGGGGTGCGGGGCTGGTGCGGATGGGAGGGGTGTGGGGCTGGCTGGCTTCGGTCAGAGCCGCAGTGGGGTGCGGCAGGGGCTGGCTGTGGGCAGGGGGTGCGGGGCTGGCTGCGGGCAGGGCAGGGGGTGTGGGGCTGGTGTGAGCAGAGGGTGCGGGTACAGCCCACGCTGTACGGTAAGTGCCCCCTCCTCCGCCCTCCCCCACCAGGGTAACAGCAGCAGCCTGGGACTTGGGGGCTATTTAAAGGGCCCAGGGCTCCCCTGCTTCCACCACCCCAGCCCTTCCAATAGCCGCGGGAGCCCTGGGAAAGTGGCGGGGCTCCAGCGTCTATTTAAAGGGCCAGGGTGGTAGAAGCAACGGGAGCCCCGGACTTTTTAAATAGCCCCCAGAGCCCTGCAGCCCTACCCCAGGGCTCCAGCAGTGGGGCTCTGGTGGCAATTTAAAGGGCCTGGGAGCCCCAGGCCCTCTAAATTGCCCCCTGGGGAAGCTGGGCCACCCTGGTACGGTGCACCGGCTCTTGCTGGTACGCCGTACCGGGGCTTGGGTGCGGGGCCCTCTTGGGGGGGGGCCGATTCAGGGGAATTGGTTGAATTGGCCTAAAGCCGGCACTGCTCCCAGTGAAAAAGTTTTTCCTAATATCCAACCTAAACCTCCCCCACTGCAACTTGAGACCATTACTCCTTGTTCTGTCATCTGGTACCACTGAGAACAGTCTAGATCCATCCTCTTTGGAACCCCCTTTCAGGTAGTTGAAAGCAGCTATCAAATCCCCCCTCATTCTTCTCTTCTGCAGACTAAACAATCCCAGTTCCCTCAGCCTCTCCTCATAAGTCATGTGCTCCAGACCCCTAATCATTTTTGTTGCCCTCCGCTGGACTCTTTCCAATTTTTCCACATCCTTCTTGTAGTGTGGGGCCCAAAACTGGACACAGTACTCCAGGTGAGGCCTCACCAATGTCGAATAGAGGAGAACAATCACGTCCCTCGATCTGCTGGCAATGCCCCTACTTATACAGCCCAAAATGCCATTAGCCTTCTTTGCAACAAGGGCACACTGTCAACTCATATCCAGCTTCTCGTCCACTGTAACCCCTAGGTCTTTTTCTGCAGAACTGCTGCCTAGCCACTCAGTCCCTAGTCTGTAACAGTGAATGGGATTCTTCCGTCCTAAGTGCAGGACTCTGCACTTGTCCTTGTTGAACCTCATCAGGTTTCTTTTGGCCCAATCCAATGATTTGTCTAGGTCCCTCTGTATCCTATCCCCCCCCCCCCAGATGCTGAAAAGATAGGCCAAGCCTTGTCATTTTTAAGTGGTTAGGTACTGGCCCGCTTTTCTCCTTGGTGTCTGATCAGTGCTAAGAGGTTGCCTGTGGAGAGTTTCCAAGAAAGTCTGATAATGGAAGAACTAGGGCTGGCTAACTGAGAGTCCTCAACACTTTCCTGGAGCTCACCACCTTGTAAAAACAGTCCCTAAGTAATCTATTTTATTCATCATCATCATCACCACCACTTACAGTTACACAACTTACCATGATCTTCAATTTTAATTATTTCAATCCATTTTTACCTGTGTTTTACTGAGAAAGTTGTTTCCCCCCCCAACTCTCTCATGAGTTTTTAGTTATGTTTTTGATAGACCAATTTATACTTTTCTGAATGAACTGTACACTAAAATGTGTCAAAATGCACTGAAATGTCATTCATAGAATAAAATGTGTCTTGGTTTCCCAAAATGGATTTCCAGGTGACTTTAGTGTACACTGACACATAAAGTAATTTTACACCACCATATTAATCATTCTGCTTCTTTAGTGTATAGGAATTGGGTAGTAATCCTTTAAGTAGTTTATGAGTCTGTTAATGGCCCTCACTGTCTTCTGTGTTTCATAAGCCATCAGAACCCTGTCAATGCAGCAGTGTGTATATGTAGTTAGGCCTTGCATGTTATATAGATAATGAATAAACACAGATCTGTCCTAAAGCAAGGAGGAAATTGCAAGAACATCTGCCTAGCAATTTTTCCAGCCTTATTCTTGTTGAACTTAGAATGAAGAGGCAGTTTGCTAAATGTGCAAAAACCATCTTAAGTTTATATGCTCCACGTTGATAGGCTCAGACTACAACTAAGGATAACTTATCAAACATTTTAGAAAGTTGGACAGAGCATGACATTTGGAAACTGGCAGCTGGCTACCAAAAGGACATCTCTTTTATTGGACTGCACTCCCACAACTTGCATTTAAAGGTATATTATCTGACCTCTGAGAAGAGGCTGTTCCTTGTCTAGGATCTCCCTATGTATACAGGTTGTGAATTGCATATGGCTGGTTGTCAGGCTGCAGCCATCTTGGGCCTGATTCTCCACTGCTTTGCACTTTGAATAATCATAGAATCATAGAATATCAGGGTTGGAAGGGACTTCAGGAGGTCATCTAGTCCAACCCCCTGCTCAAAGCAGGACGAATCCCCAACTAAATCAATCACCCGTGAGCAAAGTGAATGTGAAATGCTGGCTTTCTGAGATGGGTGAGTTTACATTCACTTTGGACAAGTGTAAATGCTTACACAAGGGGAAAGGCAGGAGAGAATTGGGCCTATTTTCTGTCATCTCAATTTCAGCATTCCTGTTGTCAATAATTCAGAGCAGTGAAAGTGAGATACCACAGGACCAGTCTAAAATTGAGTGACAATTGGGAGGCACATTGTAAGTGTGGACAAAGTAATTGCAGTGTTTAATTTGTAATGAAAGAGGTGCCGGGGTTTAATCAATTAGGTGCTGGGGCTCAAGCAATTTTTTTTACTTTCATAACTGATGCAGCAAGTTCGGAGGTGCCGGGGCTATGAACTGCCAAGTCTAGAGGTGCCAGGGCTCAGCCCTAGCACAAATTAGGCACTGAGTAATTGGATCTATTCAATATGTTATAGGAGTCTCGCTGTCACAGAGATAGATGCCTTAGATATACCTAGGGTGACCAGATGTCCCGTTTTATAGGGACAGTCCCGATTTTTGTGTCTTTTTCTTATATAGGCTCCTATTACCCCCCACCCCCGTCCCGATTTTTCACACTGGCTGTCTGGTCACCCTAGATATACCAGACTCAGATAGCTGATCAATTAGATTAGACTGGCTGGAAGTTCAACTGGATAACTCAGTTGTATGTAACAGAAGTCATCAGCTCCCATAACAACAGTGTCCAGAACTAGAGCTAGACAACTTTTTTCATCTGAAACTTTTTTTCACCAAAAAATGCTGATTCAGGTCAATCAAACCATTTTGAGACTTTCTGGCAATTTTGGGGAACTGTTTCAGTAAATAAAGAAATAAAATCAGGAATATCAAAATGGTGCATTGTAACATTTTTAAGTGAAATATTTTGATTGTTCCAGCTAGATTCACAAGAGGTTTTAGGATGCCATTCACAAAACTGAGGAGGTTGTGCCTCCCTCCACAATACCCAATAGTCCAGTGGTTAGGTGCTTACCTTGAATGTGGGAAAATCAGGTGGGAGTCCCCAGTCTAATGCAGGGACTTGAAAGTAAGTTTTCCCTCTTCCCTAGATGAGCATCTTAGCCACCTGGCTATTGGCTAGCTTGAGGTAGGTGTCTCTCAATTTTCCATGTAGTAGCTGTTCTAGTTTGTATGAATAATTAATTGAAGCAAGAACTGGAAACTGGGCGTGCCCCCCTCCAAGTGAGTGCCCTAACCACCACGCTGTATAGTAATTCTAACTCTCTAGCCCTTTGGCCCACTGACTCCTCAGTTTTGTGAATGGCACCTAAGGCCCCCTTTGAATCTAGCCCCTTGTTTCCAGATTTCCTGCTTTTATATAAAAAATAAGGTTAAAAATTTGTGAAATCAAAGTGAAACATTTTGTTCTGGGTCAAATGAAATGTTTCTGTCAATCTGAAATGGATTTTTTTTTTCAGAATTTTCAATTAGTCAAAAATTCAGATTTTTTTCTATTTTTGGCACTGCCAATGAACCAAAACAATCAGTTATTTGCACAGCTCTGTTCCAAACAGCATTCTGCCAGAAAAATGCTGGCCTCTTTAAAAACCAGCTATTCTCTTGGCTGTCTTTACAGATAGAAGATCCCTGTAGTGATATGCCACAGCAAGGCTGAGCACCGCTGAACTGTGTTTAGTTCAACCTCTTGATTACAGCAGCAGGGTGCTTCTTACTTAGTTCAGGAATGACAGAAATTAAAATGCTAATGGAGTATTATACTGTGCATCTGTGTGGCAATTGGAAGTGAGGCTACTTTATTAAAAACTAACCAAGCATTTTCTAGTCAGAAAATTGGGCTGTAGCAGAAAAAGCCAAAACAATCTCAAGAGTTTGCACCCCTACTCGGTTGTGGAGGCCCATTGTGGAGATTATGTCTTCCCCTGCTTACTGGCCAAATAATGGTTGACTCATAAAAACAATAGTATGTTTTTGAATGGAGAAAAAGAGAAGAGAGAAGCAGCAGTCCAAGAATGCTCCATATTCTATACTTGGTTCCACCAGTGTAAATTCAGATTAATTCCATCAAATTCAATAGAATTATTCCAGACTGACACCCCTGAAATGAGATCAGAATCTGGCCCTTTGTTAGTAAGGTATTGTAGATGATAGTAATAGTACTTTGCACATATAATACAGTATGTCTTTCATCCAAGGATCTCAAAGCCCTTTACAAACTGTAATTAAGCCTCACAACACTCTTTCCCATTGTATGGGTGGGGGGGAACAGGGTATGTCTACACTTCAATTAGACACCTGTGGCTGGCCCGTGCCAGTTGACTCGGGCTTGCGGGGCTCGAGGCTGTTTAATTGCACTGTAAATGTTCCAGCTCATGCTGCAGCCCAAGCTCCCATCTCACAGGGTCCTTGAGCCTGGCCTCCAGCCCAAGCCTGAATGTCTACATCCCATTAAACAGCCCCTTAGCTAGAGCCCCGTGAGTCCAAGTCAGCTGGCACAGGTCAGCTGCAGGTGTCTAATTGCAGTGTAGACATACTCACAGAGGCCCAGAGGTGAAATGACTTGCTTTAGGTGATGCAGCAAGCCAGTATACAGAACTGAGGAGTTTTGATTTCCCTTCTCCTGCATTAACCAATAGACCCTACTGAAAAATTAGATTTTCAGTAATCTGAAGAGCTGACTTGAGGGGCAATTAGATTGAAGAAAAGTGCAACAAACAAGCTAAGGTGTTGAAGTTTATTTCTTTTTGTTCTAACAGTGTGTCAGACTAATGTGTCAGAAAAGAGAGAACTTCCAGGGGAAAGTTCTTTACATTTTACATGCCTGGAGGCGAATCCCACAATCTTTAGTTATGTGAGCAATCCTTAATTATGCATGTTGTCCTATTAACTTCAGTGGGACTACACAGATGAGTGAAAGGTGCAGGATCAGATGCCTGGAAAGCAGTGTCTCACACGATAGCTATAATTAAAAACTGCTTATTTCACACTCTTAATTGTTGGGAGAAATGAGTCTGCATGCTGACTTCATTTCACCATAAACTGCCTTTGTTGAGAACATGACATATCAGCACTTTGTCTTCTGGCTTATTCTAGCTGATTCATGCCCCCATCAGTCAGCCACTAGAAAATAACACTGAACAGTATGCAAAGTCCCCGTGACATAAGGTATTGTTATTTTCTTTCTATTGTTTCTGACTGACTTAAAAAGCTTCAGCATTTGTGATAAGTTGAGTTAGGCATATTGGTTTCTGTTGTCTCTGCCAACAGCAGTGCTCTTACTAACATTGATTCAACTGTGGGTGCGTGCGTGCACGCACACACAAGCTCACTCGGACATTCACAACGACCTGGCTACGCTGTTACAGAAATGGTGTTGGCAGGCTTAGTGTCTCCTGAAATACCATAAATAAGAACTAAGCGTGAACACTCTTGGGTGTTTTGTAGCGGTGTAGTGAAGAGGGAATGAGGGGATTTTTATTTTTCTTATTGTTTGTAGGAAGCAGGCTGGAGCCCTGAGTGTGGGAGTTCCATTTAGGGTTTTTTGTTTTGAGGCAAAGCCCTTTTTGTGAGTAGTAGATATTCTAAAACTCTCATTATTCAGAGAATAAGCCAACCACTAGCTGCGCAGGTTAGGATGAAACTTTCCCTGTGGGCAGGTGTGATGGTTTTTGGGGTACCCAGGACTGTGAATTACTTTGCGGGGACTCTTGCCTGTGGTAACTGGGTGTTAGCTCCCTAAAACCACCAGCCTCTCAGCCACTCAAGCACTTCCCTGTGATATCCAGCCCCTGACACTGGCTAATCCCAGAAATCCCAGATCCTCTTCCCAAAGGAACAGTGTACTCCAATTTAGCAGTTTTACCCTAAAGCACTGCTTCTATATAACACAAAGCACTTGTGATACAATGATACAAAAGTTTATTTAAGAAAGAATAGAGATTCCGCTAGAAACAACAGAAAGTGATAGAAACAAATGGTTACAATACAAAACAAAATTATAAAATGCGGACTAAGGCCTATACTTCTCAATAGTTACCTTTCCTATCTAATAAAGTAGGTTTTCCTCCAAAGTTCAATCCATTGCAGAGCTGACTGGCTCCATAGGAACCAGGATCCAATTGTGCATGAAAAATACCTGCTCTACAAGATGTCTCCTCGGTGATCGGATCCAGAGTGCCTCTCCCCACTCTGTGTTATATTGAAACAGTCTTTTGTCTCTGTTCATAGACAGGGCCATCCCCTGTCTGTTGTAATGGTCCTTTTTTTTTACCTCCAAGTGGTTTGATTGTTTGCATTTGTCTTTGATGATTTTCCATTGACTGTTTTGTATTGGAGCAATGGTAGACAACTGAGCTTTGCATTATCTCACTGGCTAAACAGAGAGGGTGGCAGCTCCCTCCTGCATGGACAGGTTGTCACCGAGTCATATCACTCTCTGGTGACTGCTTTTAACCTTAAAGACTATATGGTCATTGTTGGGATTCCCTCTGAGACCTCTTTCTACTCAGCTTCCTTTGTCACTCAGGTATCTTTATTTGGCATACAGAATGCTACACTGAGTTGATCAGATTCAAATACAGGGGGGATGGATGCAGGTACAACATAGCTCCAAAGTTATACAGAAACTCTCTTTATATACATTTACATAACTCATTGCATTCACTGTACATTGTATCATACATTTTAAGATTGGCTTGGTTACTTAGCAGGAACCAATCCCTGTATTACATGCTTTGTCCACATGCTGTCCATGTTTCGACTTCTTTATCTCATTTCTGCATTTCTAACTTATTTTGTCCCTTGTTATCTAGTTCGTAGTCAGTAGTTCCCTGGGTGTTCTCCCTCTTATCTTAGCTGGCTCAGACATTCTGTCTTTTTAGCCTACTTATTTACTTATCTGATTTAGCACAGATGTCCTGTTTTCAGCCTGCTGATTCATTTTCCTCCCTAATCCTTACTTACAAAGAATGAGGCCTCCCCCATGTGTTAATACTCATGTCAAGTCAGGCCTCAGCTACAGGCATAAACTTCAACAGAGTTACATTATTCCTTAAATATTACCCATACACATATCACACCATAATTAGGAGTATCAAGAAGTCTCAAGCTTTCAGTAGAGACCTTACGTGTTACCCTTTATGGACAAATACCCTGTAAGCAATGTATTTGATGTAGTGAGTTTGTCAGGTTTGAGATGAGAATTGTTTGCAAAGAACAGGGACCAAAAGGACACATCTTCAAGATTTTTAAGCATCTGAGGGAAATTGTTGGGCCTCAGACTCCCCATGAACAGATGAAAGAGTTTTATTCTCTGACTCAAAAAGCCATCAACATGCTAAATGAGTTTGCCTCCACTTCCAACTGACCTCCAAGCACTGGGTGGGCAAATTTCCCCCTGGCCTAAATGACAATGTACTCCGAGACATCTATACAGAGCACATCACCGGCCACTGCCAATACCGAGAGTGAGCCGGCGTGACTTCGTGCACCCACAATGAGGAAGAGACCTGTAGATTTCCTCTGTTGGACTTTATCCCCTGAGCCCTGAACCCACCGAACCGAACCCCACCATATGAGGGTCATCCTATCCTCATTACCCGGCCCCAGGGCCGGCTCCAGGCACTAGCCTGGCAAGCAGGTGCTTGGGGCGGCCGCTCCGGAGAGGGGCGGCATGACCAGCTATTCGGCAGCAATTCGGCGGACGGTCCCTCACTCCCGCTAGGAGCGAAGGACCTC
>NW_020664490.1:10942946-10975052 GCF_002925995.2 Terrapene triunguis
TTTTTTGGCTGCTTGGGGTGGCCAAAACCCTGGAGCCGGCCCTGCCCGGCCCGCTTATTTATACCCATGATTACCTGTAATTCATGTATGAGTGATGTACCCTCACTGCTTGCTGACTGTACCTTGACTTCACCCCCGTATACCCCCCCTATTGGGGATATTGCAGACTGTATATGTTATGTGCTATCCCATATCAAAACACTAACATCCCCCTATACTCTGTATGTTACCCCCGATGACTAATAACTGACGTTTCAAACACTCTGTATCATCTATCTTTAAACATTTTCTAATAAAATTTTAAATCTACACATGGTGAAACCGAGACAGAGAAGATAAGTGACTTGATCTAGGCCACATAGTGGGACATCAATAGAGACAAGATTAGAATGCAGGGATTCCTTACTTGTTGTCCTGTGCTCAGTGCCCTAACCCACAGTGCCATGATGCTCAGATGAAGCCTTAGCACAGGGAAACTTTTATAAACTAATTTAAAAAGAAACATTTCTGAGCAAGGATTTCCTTGTAGAATTAGGATTATGTCACCTTGGCTGAGCTAAATGGTAAACAAGAAAGAATCCATGCATAGCATAATCAAGTTCCTTAATTAAAAATACACCATGGACTGTAAAGTGTTGAGTGAAGCCTGCTTTTAAATAGCAAGGTAGAAGAGAACAATTCTTCCTTCGACCTCCCAGCCATATTTAAAAGTAGAAAAACCAGTTGCATGAAACTGTTGCAACGCTTCAGTGAAATGAACATGTTTGCAGGGACATTTATACTTGCTGGGACTTTTTGTAGCAAGCATGACAATGCCTCTTTTCATATTGAATTGTGTTCCTTGGATCCGGTTCCATTGTAAATGGCCCTAAAACTACTGTAATTTACTCTGAGTGCTGGACTGGCTCCTGGATAGATGAGAATTAAAACCTCCTTTGTGCACACACATATACACACACCTGAGCACTCCTCAACCATAGCTTAGAATTTAGGTTCCTTTCTTTCTTGAGCTCCATTTTGTGTTGGATTCTGAACTCATTGTGTAGCATGGGGTAATTTCCCAGTTACCTCTATAGTGGCAAGAATTGCAGGAAATATTAAACCCTGACTACAGTAGACTTTTTGCATGGAGCCATCCTTTTTGAAGTGATACCTCTTCCTAGAAACTAAGGTATTATGCAGAGCTGGCTGGATGATTCGGGAATAGTTGGTTGAATTAGACTCTGGGGTTTGAATCAGCTTGTTCATTCTTCATGATTAGTTGTTTGTGAATGTTCATATAATCAAAGTTTTGTTAACTTTGAAACAATGATCACAGAAAAAGATTTTCAGGCTTGTAGGAGAGACTCATTTAATTAAGAAACAAAATTTGTTTTGTGACTAGATGAACTTTGTTTTGGGTGGAAGTGGACATCCAGTTTTAAAGGTCATCCAATAAGGTAACCAGCACAATATCACATGGCTTAGGTGGCCAGTGATAAAGCTCAAAGAGTGAATTCTAAATGTTGAATAATCAATTGAATATTACACTACAGTCAGTTTCTGAACTACCCACAGTGCAATATATAATAGTAAAATTATTAAACAATTTCAAACAAGCCCCTTTGCAAAAATACTAATCTGTTTGGGGACAAATCTTGAACAGAAAAAAGGGCTATGGCTCCAACTTGCAAACACACATGCCTGTAACTTTACACACATGACTAGTGCCTTTAAATTGAAGGCACAAATATAAATCTTGGCAGGATAAGGCCCTAAATTTGTAGAATAAATTGTTCATAAAGAATAGCTTAACCAGCTCTAGCATTACGGTTCTGACCTTTTGAGTCATCTGTCAAAATCATCTTCCACATATGGTCTCTGACCATTTTTTAATTAACACAAATATAGTTGGAGTTTGTAAAGTTATTTTTTTCCAAACAACTGGGCCTTAACTCTGCACATAGCAGAGTTTGACTGGAGATATAATATTGCTGCAGAGCTAGATGGCAGTGTTCAAATTGTTTTTGAGCAACGCCAGAATTACTGGCCATATTTTCAGAGGAACTTGGTTCCTATTTAGACAGCTAAATGATATCACCAGATTTGAAAAGTGCTCAGTGAGAATTGCTGGATGCTGCACACTTCAATCTGCCGAAGCAGGAGCTGAGCTTCTGCCAGCATACTCAGCGTCTACACTAGGCAGCTATGCCAGCAGAGCTATGCAGACATAGGTTCTGTCATGTATATTGCGTCAGTATAAGACTAGACAACAAATGGATACAGACAGACCAATGGCGAGTACAAGGAAGCAGTGAGACTACTTAGTACTGGATTCAGCCATTGTGCGGTATCTTAAGCCACATAAAACCCCACTGAAATCAAAAGGTTGGTATAGTCAGCTCTACACAAGCCCTACAGGAGCCCAGTGTATGAAGCATGTCAGGGGCATGTTGTGGGGCAGGCTGGGCTAGGGAGGGAAGAGGCAAGCCAAGGCCTTTCTACACCCTGGCTATCCCCAGCTGCTGAAACAACCACAGGGGCCATTGTGGCTGTGACACAAGTCAGGGCATCTAACCTGCCCTGGGGGCCAAATTAGATAGCAGCAGCTCCAAGATCAGGGAGGCACATTGCCTTCCCTGTCAGCCCCTGCTTCAGGCCCTTATTAGAGCTGGAGTATTGACTGGCTTTGGTACCATCATACTTTGGCACCGAGGGTACTTCCGTGCTGCACACTACACTTTCTTCCCTCCACTTTATGCATCAACATAGCAGAAAGCAGGATTAAGCCCTGTATTAGCTGCAGGCAGGTGTGTATACAAGTAGTTCTGTACTGTAAGTCAATGAACCATAGAAATGTAGGGCTGGCAGGGATCTCAACAGATCATCTAGTCCAGCCCCCTGTGCTGAGGCAGGAGCATCCCTGACAGGTGTTTGTCTAAACTGCTCTTAAAAATCTCCAATAACAGGGACTCCACAACTCCCCTGGGTAATTTATTTAACTATTCTTACAGTTGGAAAGTTTTTCCTAATATCTAACTTAAATCTCCCTTGCTGCATATTAAGCCCATTACTTGCCTGGTCTACAGTGGGGGCGGGGGAGGGGGTCGATCTAAGATACGCAACTTCAGCTACAAGAATAGCATAGCTGAAGTCAACGCATCTTAGATCGCATTAAAATTACTTACTTCGCGTCCTCGCGGCGCTGGATCGACGGCCACGGCTCTCCCGTCGACTTTGCTTCCGCGTCTCGCACTGCTGGAGTTCAGCAGTCGATGGGAGAGCAATCGGGGATCGATTTATCGTGTCTACACTACAGGTGATAAATCGATCCCCAATAGATAGATCGCTACCCGCCGATCCGGTGGGTAGTGTAGACGTACCCTTGTCTTACCTTGGGTGGATGTGGAGAACAATTGATCAACGTCCTCTTTATAACAAGCCCTTACCAGGTCCCTCTTCAGCCTTCTTTTCTCAAAACTAAACATGCCTGGTTTTTTAACCTTTCCTCATAGGTCAGTTTTTTTAAACCTTTTATTATTGTTGCAGCTCTCCTCTGGACTCTCCAGTTTGTCCACATCTTTCTTAAAGTGTGGTGCGCAAAACTAGAAACAGTACTCCAACTGAAGCTTCACCAGTTCTGGGTAAAACAGAAAAATTACCTCCTGTGTTTTATATACAACACTCTGGTTAATACCCCACAGAAGAATATTACCTTTTTTGCAACTGCATCACATTGTCGACGCATTAGATTTGTAATCTACTATAACCCCTATATATTTTTCTGCTGTACTACCGCCTAGCCAGTTATTCCCCATGTTGTATTTGTGCATTTGATTTTTTCTTCCTAAGTGTTATAGTTTGCACTTGTCTTTACTGAATTTCATTTTGTTGGTTTCAGACCAATTCTCCAATTAATCACGGTAATTTTAAATTCTAATCCTGTCCTCCAAAGTGTTTGCAACTCCTATCAGTTTCCTGTCATCCACACATTTTATAAGCATATTCTCCACTCCATTATCTAAGTCATTATGAAAATATTGATTAGTACCAGACCCAGATTAAACCCCTGCAGGATTTCACTAGCTATGTCCTCCCAGTCTGATAATGAACCATTGATAACTATTCTTTGAGTACCTTTTTTAAATCAGTTGGGCACCCACATTGTTGTCAGGGCTGGATTTGGGGGGGGCACTGGGATTGGGGTGCTGTTTTTGTTAGTGACAAAAGGGCAAATAGAATGTTTGGAGTAAAATGTTTCAGGTATTCCATATGTAGATTCATTTTTCACTATCCTCCTAGAATGTTCTGGACCTTCGTAGAATTTCATGGAACCTTCCAGACTTTCTGAGAACTACATTTCCTCAAACCTCCTAGAATGTTGTCAGCCATGCCCTTGCAGGTATATAAGGGGCGGGGTATGTCCAATCAGTCTTATATGACAGGGATAAATCATGTATGCAAATCATGCATCAAAGTCATGAAATGGGCTACAAATCCAATAAAAAATGAGGGATTCAAAAGTTTAACAAATGGCGGCGGGCGGGGGGGGGGGGGGACACGGACTGAAGATGTGCCTCACCTGGGGCGTCATTTGGTCTAGGGCTGACTCTGCTTGTTGTAATTTCACATAGACCATATTTCCCTCATTTGGTTGTGAGAATGTTAAGTGGAGCTGTGTCAAAAGCCTGACTAAAATCAAGATATATCACACCTACTGCTTTCCCTCATATCCGAGGCCAATAACCCTGTCAGGGAAAGTAATAAGGTTGGTTTGGCATGATTTGTTTTGACAAATCCATGTTGGCTATTCCTTATCACACTATTATCCTGAAGATATCTTCATTTAGTAAATCACAGTGCAGAGTTTTGAAACATGAATTTATTAGTAAAACTAGTATGTTATTATTCAATAATTTTAACTCAGCAACCCCCCTCTTGTAGCCTGTTTTACTATTACCCAATAAACTGAGGGCTTTTTGAATTTATTTTTTCGCTATAGCTCCTCAATGTCTCTGCTTCTTAGTTTGCAGGATTGACTTTCCATGTAGCAGATAAATGAAAGAAAGCTGCTATCAGCCCCTGAAAATGAAGCCATGAAGTTTTCCTGGAGGTAAAACACTGACTAAGGTCAGCAGTTCATTAAACCTCATTGAAAGCTATAACATCTGGGTAAAGAATGCACCTGGGAATTAGCCACGGTTTCATCATTTACCCCCAACATGCTTTAAGAAATGGCTCAGCCTTGAATATTCAGAATGACACACTCTGAAATACAATTATCTCTAGGGCTGCTTGATTTTTAATCTCACCATTTTTTAAAACAATATTAGGCCATCATCATGCAGACACATAAATCTTATGCACTGCCTAAAGTCAATGGAACTACTCACATATATAAATTAAATGTGTGTGCAACCTTCTGCAGGATCAATGCCTGAGTGATTGTAACCAAACCTGACATTCCTCATCCTGGTTGGCTCTCCATACACCTGCACTGGCCTGTGCCACTTTTCTTGCAGCAGTGTTCAGTGATCACAAATCCTTTGGTCCTCAACAAAGTGTCCATGACATTACCTCACTCGGGAGTCAACCTGTGTTGTGGTCAGAAGTCTGTTTCCTTTCCTCAGAGATGCCCAGTGTCACGGAGTGTGGGGGAGTCAGGGCCCTGCACCCCCCTTCCTGCAATTCACCATGACTCTCAGCTAGCCAGTAAAACAGAAGGTTTATTTAGACGCCAGGAACACAGTCCAAAACAGGTCTTGCAGGTACAGACAACAGGACCCCCTCAGTCAGGTCCATCTTGGTGGGCCCCAGGGAGGCCAGAGCCTAGTCTGGGTTCCCCTCCATTTCCCAGCCAGCTCCAAACTGAAACTCCCTCCAGCCACCTCACTCAGCCTCCCCCCGGCTCCTCCCCCAGCCTTTTGTCCATTTCCTGGGCAGAGGTGTCACCTGGCCTCCAACCCCCCTCCTGGTTCTCATGTTACATGCTCAGGTATCTTCCTCAAGGAAAGTCTCCCATCCCCCATGCAGACAGTCCCAGCAAAACTCCCCTGCAACCTTCCCAGGTCAATACTCCCTTCTCCCTGCTGCATCACAGGCACCCATATAGTATTCAAAGAACACATTAAGAACATTCCCAGTTCATCACACCCAGTCACTGCTCCTTCTTTGCAGTCACCATATCTGAGAAACTGGAGGATCTGCAAAGCTTGAAATTATATGGCAGCCTCATTTTTTGTGTGTGTACGTATCCCACACACCTCCTGGGTGTGGTGTTCTGTCCCATCTAGTGGCACCGAAACCACAGAGGGAGAGGCCTATAATAATACATAAGGCCTATAATACAGTAACCTTAGATGTGTTACAATGTAGCATACAAGCACTCCATGCATATGCATAAAAGAGTGTTACAATATAGCATTAAACAAACATGAAACAATTAACAATTACCATTCTGCAAGCAGTGGCTGGCTGCTTACAGGATGGGGTGGGGCAGTTCTCACTCAGCAGCAGGTATCCAGCTTTATTGACAGGCATACACACAAGCGGTCTTCTTAACATAAGCAAAAATCAAACTTACACTCATTTTCTCAATCCCTCTGACTCATCTTTAGGTCCTTCTGCTCTGTCACTCTTTTGCACTCTCCAGTTTCCGATCTTTTCCTTCTTTCTCCGATCTCTCTAGTCTGCTGCTGCTGCTGCTGCTTCTTGACCATCTTCTCCTTCTCTCTCTTCTTCTCCTACCACACACCTTCTAGCTTGCCAGCCGTCTCCTTATAGTCAGTTCTCTGACCTTTTCTGATTGGTTGACCTTTCAAGCTGCCTGCTCCCTGCGTGGGTAGCAACTCATTCAGCCAATCAGCTTTATCCTTATATCATAGCTACTCCTCCTTCCTGCACCTCGCGGGCTTTGCGGTAGGCATTCCACAGCTCCTTTACTTTAACCTGACACTGCATCGCATCCCGCTCATGGCCCCTGTCCATCATGGCCCTTGATATGTGCCCGAAGGTATCGTAATTCCTATGGCTGGAGCGCAGCTGGGACTGCACAGCTTCCTCCCCCCAAACACTGATGAGGTCCAGCACCTCGCCATTGCTCCATGCTGGGGATTGCCTGCGCATGGAGGCCTGGCCACCTGGAAAGATGCGCTGAGAGCACTCCACACCTGGCTGAGCAAACAGGAAGGGGATTTTCAAAATTCCCAGGGAATTTAAAGGGCGGGTCTGATGCTTGGTCACCTGAGGACAGGGCAGCAGAGTTCAAAAGTGATTACCAGAGTGGCTAGAACAGGCATTGTGGGACACTTCCGGAGGCCAATCAGAGCGCATTAGGTGTCCACACTGGCACCGCGGCGCTCCAGCGAGAGTGGAACAAACGTTATTCCTCTCGGGGAGGTGGAGTACCAGGAGCGCTCCAGCCGCGGAGTCAGAGCACTCTACGTGTCTTGCCAGTGTGGACGGGGAGTGAGGTAGAGCGCTCTTGGCGGCTCTTTTGCGCTATAACGTGCAAGTGTAGCCAAGGCCTCAGATTCTGTGCTTGCGAGAGGGGAAGTATTGCCTCTTAGAGGCATCCAGGGGGTGATGTGTAATTGTCCCAGGTCACTAGGTGGGGACTTGCGACAGTTTTGTGTTGTATTGTTGAAAAGGAAGCCCTAGATACTGAACCTTGCCCTTGTTGCTGCTGGCTCCACCTGGAAGAAGGGTTACATGTATAACCCTATGTACTCTAACATTACATACAGTTAAACATGTGCCCTATTTTTGGAGCAGTGTATAGCTAAAATATAGTACAATTCTTGTTCTTATTTTTCATCTCACTTCTTGGAGGAAAGAGTAATTTGCATTACTTTCTGAGCATGGAGCTCTTCATATGAACTAGAGGTTTTTTGAACTCTAGCCCTTATATTAGATTGTTACATTATTTTTAGAGGTAATACTTAATATGTTTATATTGCATTCAGGGATTAATAGGGAACCCCCCCTGAAGCTAATTTAACACATATTAAGCCCAATAGCTAGTACTGAAAAACTCCTTTAGCCTAGTGGCTAAACTGTCTATATTATATTGAAAATGTAAGCAGCAAGTTCAAATCCTGAGGGTTGTATATTTATGAGAAATTCTTCAGATCTTTTGTTCTCCCAGGGCATTATTCATTATTAGATTCTGACACATCTGTTTTTATCCTCCCCTAGTGGCCTATATATATTAAAATATGAAAAAAACCTGTACAGTATAATTAAATTCAGTTTTTCTCATGTATGTCTTGGCATGTGCTAGCGAATGCCCTTTGTTTGAAAACTGCAGCTCTAGGCTCAAATTCGCCTTTCATTTGCACCACTGCAGCCCCACTGAAGTAATTCTTATTCAAGATTGAAGTTCGCTTCATACACAGAGTCCAGATATTCAGGCTTAATGCCAGAGGAATGTGTAACATTGCACTCCATATGATTTTATAAAAATATGCTAATGAGTGTGAATATAATGTAACTGGAATATGCTTCATGCAAAAGATCTCTTGTAAGGTATCATTACAAAGCTTATAATCTACTGAGTGTGTTCATCCTATTTATATGAATGTATCATTCTTGTATCTGAAACTAGAAATATGAAATATAACTCTGAGGTCCTATTGTAATTATGCAAAGTGTGGGCCATTAATGGTCGTTTGGAATCTTGATGCCTCCCATTAACCAGGACAATTGGTTGTAAATGGCTCTGTTTACTTGCAAGCCTTCCTGTGAGTCAGGCCAGGAAGAATGAAGTCTTGGGGTCTCACAGGACACCTGGCCATCTTAAACCTGGTGCATTTCCGTTTAGAAGGAGGGATGGGGACCCAGAGAGACAAAAGATTCCCGCCTTGTGCAAAGCTATATAAGGGGGTGGAAAAGAACAAAGGAGGCTGCAGTCATGAGAAATCCCCTATCTGCCACCAGAGCTGGAACAAGGACTGTACCTGTGGGAAGGATTGGGACCAGGCTAGAAAGGAGTCTCGTCTGCGAAAGAAGTTTATTGGAACATCTGAGGGTGAGATTTATCTGTAATCAGTTTCTTAATGTATTAGGCTTAGACTTGCGTGTTTTTGTTTTATTTTGCTTGGTAACTTATTTTGTTCTGTCTTATTACTTGGAACCACTTAAATCCTACTTTTTATATTTAATAAAATAACTTTTGCTTATAAATTAACCCAAAGTAATTAATTCCTGGGGGAGCAAACAGCTGTGCATATCTCTCTATCAGTGTTATAGAGGGAGGACAATTTATGAGTTTACCCTGTATAAGCTTTATACAGAGTAAAATGGATTTATTTGGGGTTTGGATCCCATTGGGAACTGGGTATCTGAGTGCTAGAGACAGGAGCACCTCTTAAGCTGTTTTAAGTTAAGTCTGCAGCTTTTGGGGGACGTGGTTCAGACCTGGGTCTGTGTTTGCAGCAGGCTAGCGTGTCTGGCTCAACAAGACAGAGTACTGAAGTCCCAAGCTGGCAGAGAAAATGGGCTCAGAGGTAATCTCTGCACAACAGGTGGCAGTCCCAAGGGGGTCTCCGTGACCCAACCCGTCACAGAGTGAAGGGAGGCTGAAGAGTTGAAATCCACTCTCTAGGCCACTTCTAAGGTATCAAGCTGCCACACAGTTCCCCCTCCCCTTGACTGGTGCTATCCGAGCCCATGAAATAGTGACCACTGCCTCTGTGCTCTCAGCATGGGTGCTGGGCCACTGGTTCTGCAAAAAGACTGATCTTCAGCCCCTTTCCTGGTCCACCCTAGAACCACCCTGGCCTGCCCTCCCCAAAGTGATCTTCTTTGCCAGCCGGTGAAGAGCAGGTGCAGACACTCTTGCTTTTATTTGCCATGGCGGCATGCAGACATCCTTGTGCAGCTGCTCAGCCTGCTGACCTCCAGCTGGGCAGCCCCTACTTCAGAATTAGGGGGTGTGGGTGGATTTGAGTAGCGGTGTGTGAAATGTTCCTAACAAAATGCAAAACTACTTGTAAATCTAGTTTCTTTATATTTCATTATGAACACAAATGGGCACACACAGAAAATGTATCTATAATTTCTATTAGGTACTAGAAGTCCCAACTGGGATCAGGACTCCATTGTGCTAAGGGTTGTACAGATAGAAAGGGAAAGACTAGCCCCACCTAGAAAAGCTTACCAACTAATTATATAGTGCAATTTTTGTATATTATTTTTTGTGGTTGTTGCAAAAATAGCCCTATTTTCTACTAAAAATGGGCTGCTTTTTTTAGCATGTTATCCCCATTTCTTGAGTGAATCTGGTCTTTACATGGAAAACATGCAAAACAATGCAAAAACAGTTTGTTGAAATTGCAAATGGATCAGTATTTAGGTAGCATGGAGTCATGAGCAATGAAAGAGCAGGGGGAAAGTGTGCAAATCTCTGCAAGACAAAAATATTTAATTTTGCCCAGTTCTTGGGTGGAAGGAGTTGTCATGAGATGAATGTAGCAGGCATTTTTTGTCTCAGAGGTAGATCAATAGAGAGCCAGGGAGAGCTTCGGTAGCTGGTGGACAAGGGCTGGATCTAGGTGGATGTCAGTGTGGGGCCATTGAGAATTGGCCCTCCTATGGTCCTGCAAACATTGACATGTGTACTCAATTTGACTACAGTGGGACTACTCATGTCTTTAACTCTCAATTTGTTAAAGTCCAAATAGGGGCCACAAAAGTTTTATTCGTGCAGGAAATGTTAAATCCTGGGGATTCATTTTTTAATTTAAAGAACACGTTCTGTAACTTGTATCAGAGGGGTACCCGTGTTAGTCTGTATCCACAAAAACAACTGGGAGTCCGGTGGCACCTTAAAGACTAATCGATTTATTTGGGCATAAGCTTTCATGGGTAAAAAAACCACTTCTTCAGATGCATGGAGTTTTTTTGTTGCATTTTTTTGTTCTGTAACTTAAGTTTTACGATTCTTTATTTCGGATTTTAGTGTTGGAAATAATTTCCAACACTAAAAATTAAGGGGACATCCAATTTGTGTGGAAAGTAGCTAACTTTATGACTGAAATGAGTGACATCCCTTGGAAAGAGGGACTTTTGAGAAGTATGCTCATATGCACAAAGCACTTGCATAATTGCACGACTGAGCCCTTACATGATCAAGTAAAACAACACTTAGTCCTCTTCCACCTTCCCTGTTTAGCTCTCATGTGTGAGTATATGAATCCTAGGACAGGGACTAAGTTCATCTGAATTACAAAGTGCCATGTTCATTTTGGCTATTCAAATGCCTATCCCATTTCTAATGTACCTATTTTCACAGGAAACACCTGTATTTACTTGTGAAATGTTTTGGATCAAATAGATATTTACTCAATGAACTGGAACAATTTCCCACTATTCTGGTCTATTGAGTAAATAATAAACATTTTAAAAAATGCCTAAGTAAAAATAAATTCTTAACAACAGTATGTCGTTTTCCTGGCTTGAAAGCTAGGAATTCATCAAACAGCATATACAGTTTTCTTGGGTTCTTTGAAACATTAATAGATAAATAATATTTGGGCATTTTGATATGGCAGACACACCACACTATTGAGTATATAATGCATTTTAAAAATACCATTAAACTGAAATTAATGGGCCAAACTCAACCTTTATTAGAGTTGATCCATGTGGAATTTAGCTCAGTGTGTTTTTGCTAATTAAATTAATAGAATCATACAAATTGGATTATTTGAGGCAAGGAAGTTTATAACAGGAGGTCATGTTGTTCACACCTCTTCCAGGGACTGAGTGCCAAAGAGCCAGCTGCAGCAGGAGTAGTCTCCTAGCAACACCCTGGACACAACTGATCTTAATAGGGGCTGCCTGATTAACAACTTCCTAATTGGTGGAGGGGCAGAGCTAATTACTGTTTAATCCAGCAACAGCCAGAGCTCGCTGGCTGTGGCTGCTCTATGTTTTTTTGCCAGCAGCTGCGCTTAGTCCTGCTTCCTGTGTCTGCTCCTGTCCTGCCTGCTTCTGTGCCTCATTCAGCCCCTACTCTTCTCCATCCTTGACAACCTGGGCTCTGACCCCTGCTCTACTTCCTGACCAAATCTCCAGGTCACCCATTGGGTCTGGCATTCAGCTTCTGGTCACCAGCTCTGACCTCTAGCTCCACACCCTGACCAAGTCTGTGACTCACCCATAGCTCTGGCTTCAGCTTCTGATCTCGGATTCTGACCCTCAGCTGTGCTCTCTATACCACCTCCAGGTGTCCTGTGACCCTGATCCTTGACTCCAGCTCGGCTTGGCTCTAACCTCCAGGCCTGTCTTCCCCCATGGTTCTGACCATTAGGCCCAACCTGCCCATGTCTGGTCGTGCCCTTGACCGTGAGATTTAAGGGGTGTATGGGCGTTGTTCTGGCTCTCATCAATGCAGTAATATCACAGAGATGAATTTCACCTCCCAGTGCAGGATTATTCCCTATGTGATTTTCAGTCCTTGGTCCTATTTAGTTTTAAATGCTTCCAGTGATGACTGCATCCCCCCCAGAGTGCTTCACATTATAATATAGGAGTAACATGTTCATGGTGAAAGCTGATATCACTCATACCTCCTCTGGCCCAGCTCCTGCTGCATCTGCCAGAAGTGCATCATCCAATATTGTCAATTATTGCTCTCTCATTTTTTCTGGGAGAAGACTGTAGCCAGGAAAATCTGGCAACACTTAAAATCCTCAGATTTCCTTGACTCCTATCCATCTGGTTTTAAGCCCAGTATAGTATGGAAACCACACTAGTCTCATCAGTCAATGATTTTCTTCCAACAATGGATGAAGACTGAGTATCCATGGAGATTCTTTTAGATTTAGCAGCTGCCTACATTACCAACAAACACTACCATCAACTTCCTGGACACCACAATCAGCTCCAACAATGGAACCTGTGACAAAGTTCCTCCTCTATCTTGGTGGGTCCTGCGCTTATTGGCGGATTTTCTTGCCTCAGAGATTCACCATGTGGGTTGGGGAACAGCCCAGAGACCTTCCCCTCTGGAAGAACCCACAGTCCAGGTCAATTGGGAGGTTTGGGGGGAACCCGGGCCCGCCCTCTACTCCGGGTTCCAGCCCAGGGCCATGTGGACTGCAGCTGTCTATAGTGCCTCCTGTAACAGCTGCATGACAGCTACAACTCCCTGGGCTACTTCCCCATGGCCTCCTCCAAACACCTTCCTTATTCTCACCACAGGACCTTCCTCCTGGTTTCTGATAACGCTTGTGCTCCTCAGTCCTCCAGCAGCACTCCCTCTCACTCTCAGCTCCTTGCACCTCTTGCTCCCAGCTCCTCACACTCACCCCACAAACTGAAGTGAGCTCCTTTTAAAACCCACGTGCCCTGATTAGCCTGCCTTAATTGATTCTAGCAGCTTCTTCTTAATTGGCTCCAGGTGTCCTAATTAGCCTGCCTGCCTTAACTGGTTCTAGCAGGTTCCTGATTACTCTAGTGCAGCCCCTGCTCTGGTCACTCAGGGAACAGAAAACTACTCATCCAGTGACCAGTATATTTGCCCTCTACCAGACTCCTGTACCCCACTGGTCTGGGTCTGTCACAAACCGTACAAACAACTGTATACAAAAAAAACCATGATCACCACACCTATCTTCACAGATCCAGTGACCACCTCAAACACACCAAGAAATCTGTTATCTATGGCTAGGCACTCATACCACAGAATATCCTCTGAGGAAAAAGTCCGGGATACACACTGAAACAATTTAAACTGTCTTCACCAAACAAGGACACTCCACCAGAGAAGTAGATTGCATCATGGAACGGGCCGCCCAAATACCCTGAGAAAACCTACTTCAATAGTAAAAAAAGCTCCCAAACATTCCCTATGGACCACACACCCCTAGTTGTCACCTACCACCCCACACTGGAACCCATATGGGATATCATTAAACAGTTATGACCTGTACTTGATGGGTACCACATCCTGAAAGAAATCTTTCAAACCCACTCTTCTGGTGTTTAAACAACCCCCTATCCTCTCCATGCACATCAGACGCAAGCTCCACACAGACCAGAACCCACCAACTCAAAGCAGCACCAGACCTTGCCATAACAACATATGCAAAACCTGGCAACGTAACTCCACTGCTACAATGATCCCCCCTCTCCAAAATGCCTTTCAAGAGCCAGGGGTCCCATACATGCCTATCACAACATGTGGTGTGCCTCATCTAGTGCACTAAATTGGCCAATAACAACTATGTGGGAGAAACAGGACAATCAACTATGCTCCCAAATGAGCTCTTACAGAAAAATAATAGAAGACAAAAAACACCATATCACCAGTGTGCAAACACTTTTCACAAAATGATCACTCTATATCTGACCTCTCAATTCTTGTCCTCAAAGGAAGCCTGCACAACACCTCCAAAAGTTGAGGCTGTGATCTTAAATTCATAACGTTGCTAGATGCTAAAATCCCTGGCCTTAATAAAGACACTGGATTTATGGCTCATTATAACAACATGTAACCCACTAACCAGCCTTTGTCTTATGTCTGCAGAGGTGTTACCATGTTGCAAGATACAATTCAAATTGAAATGGGCAGTTAACGCTTTATGTTTAACAATCTGTTCCACCTTGTATTTAGTTGTGACAAATTGGTTGTCTTTTCCAGACCTGAAGAAGAGCTCTGTGTAAGCTTGAAAGCTTGTCTTTTTCACTAAGAGAAGTTGTTCCAATAAAAGATATTACTTCACCCACCTTGTCTCTCTAATATCTTGGGACCAATATGGCTACTACAAATACTGCAAACACAGAGTGGGTTATGTCAGTATCAGATGATGAACTGCATTTCGTGTTATGTGTTGAACATGTGTTTAAACCTTCTGCCACGGGGTGTTGGCAGCAACAAGGGCTGGGTTCAATATCTAGGGTTTCCTCTTATCAATACAAAACAGAACCAGTTCAAGCCCCCCACAGTAATCTGGGAAAACTAAATACCACCCCAGGGTGCCGCTAAGAGGCAATACTTTCCCACTCACAAGCACTGAGTCTGTGGATAACAAAAGAAAATTTTAATTAAAAAGGAACCCAGCATTAATTTGTGAAAACACCACAACCATGATTCAAAAAGCACGTAAACATAAGCAAACACCCACCTCACAATATGTTGGGCAGCATCCTTTGCCTCAGTTTCCCTCCCTGCAGTGTGAAAGTCTGACAAATGGATGTCCCTTTAACACATCACGCCCCTTCCCTTGACTGCACCCTCTCAGTTGGCTGGCCTTGGTTAGCAGAGATGCAGAGTTCAGAGGTGTGTTCATGTGGGTTCACCTCCCACCCCTGAAAGTGGGGGTGGGGCATTGAGCAATGTCTCTGCTGCTGCCATGTGCCTCTGCAACTGGCTTATTGCTGCTGCTATATCTGTAGCTGTTTGCCACTGTTTTCTCTGCCACTGCTGGTTGCTTGCTGCCACTGGTATCTCTGCTGCTGCTTGCTGCTCACTGCCACTTCTGTGATGCCATGTTTTGAGGTTCCATCGCTTAGCCCTGCTGTCAGTGATTTCACTGGGTAGCAGGGAACATCATAGACAACTTGTGCGTCCCCATACTGGGACTCCAGCTCACTCGGCCCTTGTCCTTGGCAGCCTGGGCCTGGAGTGAAAGCTGCTGCCTCCCCAGCCAGTCTCTCTCTCAGGCAGAGCAGTGACCCAGAGCAGTAGGCTTCAGCTATGTTAGAAGTGGCTCAATCCCACTCCTTGCCTGGGCCCGGCTGCCAGAGAGAGCAGACGAACATGCCGGAGTGCCGGCGCAGCGGGAGAAGGGAGCAGACCAATCTGGGGGACACTTGACTCCGCATGCCCCCCACCCCATGCGTTGCCTCTGGGGAACCTCATTACTAGAGCAGCCTCTGCATTGTCTTTCACTGCAACACTGTCCCCACATCAGGTCCCAGATTTAGCCCCTAGACCCGCTTATCAGTAATTCAGCTCTGGTAATCACTGAACAGAAACAATAGACTCTCAATTGAGTCTAATCAGTTGTGTTGTTAAACAGTGGAGAGGGGAGGGTCAAATGGTGTCTAGCAGTCTTTAAGCAGAGTCCACACCACCACATGGAAACACCTGTCCCCTCCCCATTTCCCTTTCACTGGGATTTGTCATGCTGGACTATATCGCAGGCTGCCAGGTTTTGGGAGGCCGTTGGGAGCATGGGATGAAAACCATAATTATCAAAGAAGGGACTTTGGCCTGTGAAGACATGGTCAGTGTTATATGCAAACTGGGTGCACAGGAGGAGAGTGGACCTGTTATCCTGATGGTGGTTGGTGTAACATCACAGGTATTGTTTTACCACTTGGTTCACACTCTCTGTTTGGATCTGGTACATTGATGAAAGCAGGTGCAGATGTCTAATAACTGGAGAACTTCACACCAAAAAATCAAAAGAAATTGGGATCCTCTGTCAGATATGGTCACGTAGCCCATGCAGATGAAAGACGCACACAAATAGAAGGGGGATGTTTGCTGTGGGCAGTTGGTCACAAGGGATGAAGTGCTCTGTCTTAGTCTTAGCAGTCAGGATGGGTCCCAGAAAGGGCTTGGGGGCATGTGGGTGGAGCGGCAGCATGTACCCGTTCTTCACTTATGCAGTAGATTAGCAATGCAGACAGACAAATCTATGAATGTGGTTAAGTCCATGGAGCCTCCACCTGATCCAGCTTATCTTTGGCCTCTTCACTGAGTCCTGTCCTAAACTGGCAGAGCTGGGCTGCTTTGTTCCGTTTGGTGTCTGCAACAGAATCAAGCAGCATTTATGATGCTGGGCCCTGGTCCTCTCCAGTGTTTCCAGTTGGTGACCTCAGCTGAGTGGGTATGGTGGGAGTCAAAGATGGTGGAGTGGGCTCTGAGGAAAGCATTCCAATTGGTGAGCACTTTTCTGTGCCCCTAAAGCCTCTCCCAATAGTAGGCTTATCATCAGAACCACATTGGTCTGGTCCTTGGGGTAGGTCTGAGGTGGAGTATAAACAGCAGGCAGCACTGATTTAGGAAGCCTCTAAACTGCTGCTGGTCCCTGTCAAACCGTTTGGGCAAAGGCACAGTGGGGCCTTGTTCTGAGGTGGGGCAGCACCCTGAGCTTGGAACATGGTGCTTCCCATTTGCAAATGAGCTACCTGGTCATGAAAGATTCAATTTTTTTTCATCAGCTGCATCATTGGGCCCACAGAGCCTGATTCTCCTCCTGGATTTGATTGACCCACTCCTGCATGCCCAGAGTCCCACCAAGATGCTGTCTTTCTCCTTTCCCTCGCTAGGGCATTGGATGAGGAGGGGCTAGGTGGTCTGTGGAAGCTGTCAGGACTGGGTCATGGGTATTCAGCCTAGTGGCTAGAGCCAGGGCCAGACGTCAGGAATCAGATGTTTGTCAATCCAGCGTCAGGAACTAGATGTCAGAAGCAGAAAACAAGGCTAAGTCAGAAACCAGTTATCAGAGCCAGAAGACAAATGCTGAGGTCAGGGACCAGGAGTCAGAAGTAGAAGGTGAGTCAGAAACTGGGTATTAGACCAAAGAGGTAAAGCCAAGGTGAGGAACCATAGATCAGGTGCAGCACAAAAAAGCAGGGTCTGTAGCAGCAGCTAGCTGAGGATCCATCTAGTTGTACAGACAAACTTCCTGTGGCCTCCCCGGGTTTAAGTAGTATGTCCAGACCAATCAATAGTTGGGAATATCCTGTCAGTCTGGCCCTCCATGGGTGCCCCCCCCCGTGGTTTGTGTGGGGCCCTGAGGCTCATGACTTATTGAGTGGTTCTGCTACTAAAGCTGTTAGGTGGTGCTATTGAAGCAGTTGCTACCTAGAAAATCTGCAGACCTAAGTTCTAGACCTACTGCTCCTTACAGTACTACCATTATCACATGTAAGAAGGAAGTGCAGGACAGAGAAGGTAGGAGGGACTCTGTCCTGTCTGAAATGCTGATGAACCACAAACAGTAGAGGTGAGATCAGACTGTGGGAAGTGGCATCTTGGAGCTCTTGGTCTTTTCAAAGATCTGTAACTCTCGAGTGCTTTAAGAATAAAGTTTCTGTGTTGAAAAAATTCCTTTGCAAAACCTGTGTTTCCTGGCTTTCCTGCCATGTTGTCCCTGAAGGGGTTAAATTAGAAGCCCAGAGCACCTGCAGTCTAGGTGGAGCTCTAGGGGCATGTACAGTCTCAGACACTGATTTCAGAGGCTAAGGTGGCCGGGCCATCTGACGTGTCAGACAAGCAATCTGGACAGTCTTCCTACCATCAGGCAGAACATTCTCATCCCCTGAGGGAACAGCCACCAGACAGGAGCTGGTTTTACCCACCTCCACCCGTGGTAGCAAACTGCTTTGCCCGGTTGCAGAGGAATTAAAGAGACACTCTCCCATTTCCTCAGCAGTTTCTGTAGCTTTGCTCTTTCCCACAGGGGCTTCAGCACAAGATTCCTCCTTGCTGCTGACAGACCCCTGGACAGCCTGAGCCACGTCGAAAAAGTCATTACCCAGAAGAATTTGTGTAGGATTATGAGAGACTGCAGCAACGATTAATTCAGCTTGCAAATCTTAGTTTCCATGTGCACTTTAGCCCAAGGCACAAGGATTTTGTGACCTCCTACTATCAAAAGCTCTGCCATCAGTCCTGGAAGTATGTCTGTCTCCTGAACCAGGTGTCTCCTGACCACAGAGATTTCTGCACCAGTATCTCTCCATGCAGGGAGTTCTCTGTCATTTACTTTGACAGCCTCTGGGTGCTTATTGCCTGGCTGCGCAGTGGCAAACTTTACAAATCCTCTATGATAAGTGGCAACTGCCTGAGGTGCCTCGGTCCAGCAGCAGTTCCATGAGTTGCCTGCTGCCTGTTACCACTCAGCACAGGGCATTTATTCCTCGGGTGCTCGGTGGAGTTACAATGATAGGACCTTTTGTGTTCTTCTGCTTTTACAGGAGATTTGGGACGAGGCAGTAGTGTAGCTAGCGGGGTGCAGGGGAAGCAGTCGCTTCCCCTCAGCACATGTTCCATAAGCAGCGCTTTTCCAAAAGCGGCCGGAGGAGCGAGGGGGGGCGCAGGCTGGCGGCCCGCAGTGCGGCCGGCAGCCATGGGGGGGGGGGGGGGGGGCTGGGTGGAGGAGTGGGGGGGGCCACGGCCGGAGGAGCGGGGGGCGCAGCATAGCGGCTGGCAGCCGCGGCCGGAGGCGCAAGGGGGGGCGCCTTTTTTATGTTTGCTCCCCTTCCTCTTAGAAGCTGGCAATGCCACTGGGATGAGGACTGGAGGAGTGAACTTGGGGAGGTGAGTGACCAGCCTGCCATCCACCCTCCTTCTTCCCAGGGGTAAAATAGGGACCTTGCCTCCCACCAAACTTAAACCCCTCTGCCTGTGACTTATTCCTAATAGGTGCTTGGGATTGTTCAAATTTATCTGTAAAAGTTGCAAGTTCTTCAACCGTTTCTACCTTTTTAATCCCATAAACACTGTTTTACATCATCATTAGACATATTCAGGAACTGTTCCTGAGCAACCAAATCACACATTGCTTCAAAGCTTGTAATACCTTTTCCCCTCACTCACTTATGCAGTAAATATCTCATTTGGTTCACATAAGCCACATTACTTAATCCAGCCCCTCTCTTAAGGCTTCTAATTTTTATTCTATACTTTTCAGGTGTAATCTGAAACTGTTTTAAAACCAATTCCTTAAATTTACCATAATTGGCCGCATCACCAATTAGCATCTTATTGAATATGTCCAGAGCTCTCCCAGTCAACTTTGCAACCAAAGTGGTCATCTGTTGATCCTCAGGAATTGCATGGAACATACACAGCCTCGCAAAGATGATGAAATATTCAGCAATGTCACAAGATTCGCTGTATGGAGGGCACAACCACTCCCACTTGTGGATTTTTGGAGAGGTGGAGTCTCTGGTGTGGGGTTCTGTCTCTTCCACTCCATTATGGCCAGTTGATGCTTCCCCTCTTTTTCTTTTTCCTCAGAGGCTAGCCTCTGGATCTCCATGGCCCTCTCGTGGTCTGCTTTTTGTCTGGCTGCTTGTGCCTCCATTTCTTTATCAGCCTGTTGCTGCCTCAGTTCCAGGGCCCTCTGCAGCCCTTTGCTCATCAATTTCCATCTGTTTCAATTGCATCTGTCTTTTATGCATCTTTTCATTTCCCTCTACTTGCAACCGGTAGAGCTCCAACTTTTTTGGTAACTTCACTTTCACTAATTTTCCTGCTTTTCCTGTCCCTACTTCTCGCCTGAAATAAGCAAACAGAAAATAACAAACCAGTCACCACTTTGTCTGTTCTCTAGCCAACACACTTAAAACTCACTTAAAATCACCACCAGTGTTTCAGAGCAATAAGCTGTGCACACTATGCTGCCGACTACACCACTGTGACAGGTAGTCCTCCTTTAAGGTGCCACCTGATGTACTGAGATACCACTGATCCCACCTGTTCTGCCAGCCTTGGCCCCCTTTAACCTGTCTTGCTGAGCCGGGCTCTTAAGCCTCCTCTCGCACACACACAGGCAGGGCCACACCCAACTGCAGAAAGACACAGACATTGAGATCAGCTCTGGGAAGACTCAGCTTAAGGGACTTGCCCCATCACTCAGGTGCCCACCTCCCTGGGAGTGCAGACCCAAAGGTATATTGTTTTGCGCTATATAGAAAGATCTGCACAGCACAAGCTCATGAAAATTCTCCCTCTTCCTCAATGCACAATTTTTTGCTCCTCCCCCCGATATGAATTGCACAAACTGGGTTTTGAAATAAACAAGAAAGTTTATTAACTACAAAAAAGTAAATTTTAAGTGATAATAAGGGATAGCAAACAGAACAAAGCTGATTATCTTAGTAAATAAACAAAAACCGCAAACTGAGCTTAACACACTAGATAGGTAGGATATAAATTAGCAAATTCTCTTCCTGAGTGATAAACAGTCTGGCAGATTCTTAAGGAACAAGTTGCCTTGGCTTTTCCAGGTTTTCATACACAGGCTAAGGATCCTTCTAGCCTGGGACCATCACTTCCCCTTCCCACAGTTCAGTCTTTGTTTGTTTCCAGGTGTGTTCTTGTAGGGAGAGTGAGGTGCCCCCAGGATGTCATTTCCCCCCTTTTATATCTTCTCCCCACTTGCTTGAGAGCTCTTTTGCTGTGACCTGGGTCAAAGAGTTCCCATTATGTAGTGCTATCTCTGAGAGGTTTCTATTGTACACAGTTCCTAGGGTAATCCTTGTGCTTGTGTGCATTTCCTCAATAAGCCATTAACATTGTTTGGCCTTTTTACTGTCATATCTGAAAGGATGCTTGTGGGAGTTTTCAACCTAAGGACATGTTTCAGCAACACATACATGGTGAAACTTCATAACTTCACATACAATAATATCACATACAATCCAACGAGATATTACTGTCTAGCAGATCAAGACTTTTAGAACGACACCTCACAAAGCATACTTTGTATAAGTCACAGCCTAATTACATGACAGTGGTGAATATTAGGGTGTCAGGGTGTAACAATAAGTTACTTGCCCAAGGTCACAGAGTCATTGGCAGAGCTGGGAACAGAACTCTGGTCTTGAGATAGAGCCCAGATTGGTCCATATTATTGCATTATACTGTGACTGTAAGAAGTAATTTCCAGTAGGGCATTTTCCTTTGAAGCAGTCTTAAAGGATGAAGATTAAATGTTCATTTTAGACTACATTCTAGGACATTTGTTAGAAGCTTAAGTGATCACTAAGGGGAACTTTATCACTCTCCAGACCAGAGTCAAATAAGAATTCAAACTCTCAAGAAGTTGTATGTGAAGAAATCAATAGCTACCTTTATGTTATAAATTACAAGGTGAACTTAGCTGACCATTATACAATCAAAGCACCGATGCACCGAATATCAGAGCCATTTATTGCAGAGGCTTTAAATGATTTTGTGTCAAGGTGTAGTGGTCATAAAATGCAAGTCACTTCTATTGTACCCTGGAGCATCTCTAGTTTTGCACTGCATAGAAAACCTGCTTACAGAGATATTGGCTTTGTATTGTATAAGTGCAAAATTCAATAACAATGTCTTCACACAAAGTCCTGGTAGTCAAGATATCAGAGACAGCAGTTTGTGATGGAAGAACGCTCATTTATTTCAGTTCATTTGCCAGGGGCAGTATGAGAAAGTTTGTCTGAAATGCTTCTGATGAAAACTTCGGATGGATGGCTAAAACAGGAGGTAATTCTTTACTGCTGGGATGAGAATTACACAGTCTTAACAGAGAGGGGAGCTATTTACAGCAGGGGTGGAATTCTGCCTGAATAAACTAGAAGGTGCAGGAAAGGGGAGGACAGTGTTTGTGGTTTATTTAAACAGGAATTTCCATTGGGAATGCTCCCTTGTTATGATGTCAGGAAGCAGGAGGGACACGTTCTGTCCACATGCACCCCCCCCCTTTCAGAGACCTGTTGGACTCTGAATGTCTTCCTCCTTTGCTGTTTTGCTACTGTTGTTGGCTCCTCTTCATCCCTCCCCTCTCCTGCTACTTTTATCACTGCAACCTTTCACCTACCCAGTTTCTTTCAACTGCTTTCTATGCTTCTAGCCCTCCTACCTCTTCCTTTCCCCACTCTACCTTCCTTCCCGCTCAGTTTCCCTCATTTTTTACTAGTGGAAATTATTCAGTGAAACATTTTTCTTTTGATGAAAAATGGCCTTTTGATCAAAATGAGCATTTTCAAAGATTTTTTTCACGGTGGTCTTAATTTTCCAATAAAAAAAATGGAAATTAAAAACTGAAAAAATACCACTACAACATTTTCAGTAAAAATGTTCACCTCTCAATTTTTGGAAAACCAAACATTGGTTTTAATTGAAAACCCTAAATGTTACCCAAAATGGTTTTTAAACTCTGGAAATGTTTCATTTTGCTACTTCAGGTTTTCCCCCAGAAAACCAGTTTTTTAAAAAGGAAAATTTACAAAAAAAAAAAAATAGTTAAAAACATTTTCTATAAAAATTAATTGGGATTTTTTTTCAAACCAGCTCTAGGGTTTATTCCTGCTTCCAACAATCACATTGCCCCATTCCTCTTCCCCACTTCAACCTCAAAAAGGGGTGTCCCACCAAATGACACCCCATAGATTTTATAACATAAATAAGATATATAACAAGAGTACAGAACTAACAAGACATGAGCCATCTTTGCCTGTATGTTTTTATATACCTTTCCCTGCCCTTCATCAATCTTCTGTCTGTTTTAGGGTATGCTCCCAGCTACTGTCTAGAGATACTTCCCAGAGCAGTAAGGCTGCAACAGCATGGATAGCGGCTCAGGTGGGTGGGTTTGTACTTGGATGGCTAGCCCAAGCCACTGGCCCTGCTGTAGAGGCCACACTTATTTTTAAATGCCCTCTTTGTAGCAGAGTGAGTGTGTGTCTGTCTACCCATGCTGAGAAGAACACCCCCTTAGACTGGACACTATCTGTGTCAGTGTGGAGTCGTCTTCCATGTTTGTAAAGCACCTATCACATCTTGGGCACTACCACAAAAAATAATGTTTCTGATTTCCAGTTCTTATAGTCTTGGAAACATTAGTTATGTAATAAATGGTTCACTTTCCATGCGGGGCCCTAAGTAGGGGAAAAGAGGCAAAGCAAAAGGAAAGTTCTGTACCTGTTGCAGCAGCAACTAGGTACAGCCACATTTCCCTATAATTTCACCCCTCATTTCTCCTTTTACTGCGTTATCTTTTTCTTTTAGTCTCATTGGCATTGTTGGGATTTCTTGATCAAATGTGCTACTTGAGAAATCTTGCTTTCCTTATTCAGGCAAAAAGGACAATGACATTTATTTTGCCTGATTAAAGACTGTAGGGTTTGGCCATAATACATTTGAGATTTGTTTGTGCCTTACTGCTGCAGGGGACCATAAAAGGGAGGTAGGATGCAAGGAAACTTCCTCACATTTTTACCCATGTACAGCAGCAAGGTACAGTTGCAGATCCCTGAGTATGGATACTGCTCCCTGCTAATCCTCCAATAGGCAGCAGGACAACGGCCTGTCCTGGGTAGTGGAGACAGCTTGTGCAAAGAGAGGAGCACACAGGACTGGTTCAGCAGGTGAAGTTCTCCTGTGTACTAGGGACTCCCTGAGGCTCAATCCCTCCCAGAATTCCCACTGGGGCAGTACAGCTCTGCCCTGACCTCAGCACACAGCTGTATCTATCAGGCACAATTGAACCAGCAGTATTTTAGTATTAATGGTAACGGGGAGAGATCAGAGTTGCTGGCTGCAGCCTTCATCTTCATTCATTTAGGTTCTAACAAGATAGTTTTCTTTCTTGGCTCCCAGTAGCTGAGGAGATGGTTCTTCCTAATGTCTGATAGGCTTACGTGACACACCTAATACAATGCTTGAGTGGAACACTGCTCTCACTTTTCTTGTTGGACAAATTCTCCTGACTTCCCCAACATCTGACACTGCAATGCAGATGGTTTAGAACAATAGGAGAACTCCACACACTGACAGTACCACAAATTCTCCATATTGCATTTCTGAAATAGAGGATACAAACACGGCATATATCCCATACAGTAACTCCCCACTTAACGTCCTCTCGCTTAACGTTGTTTCGATCTTACGTCCCTGCTCAATTACAGAACATGCTCCATTTAAAGTTATGCAATGCTTCGCTATAACGTCGTTTGGCTGCCTGCTTTGTCCATAGCTGGCAGCCCTACTATCAGCTCCCCTATGCCCTCACCCACAGTGCCTTCTGCCCACCGGCAGACCCCGCGGATCAGCACCTTCCCCTGCCTCCTGCCCGTGGCAATCAGCTGGCTTGCAGCATTCAGGAGGGAAGGGGGAGGAGCGAGGACTCGGCGCACAGGCTCCCCCTCCCTCCCCTGCCTCCTGACAGGACCGGCTCCAGTGTTTTTGCCACCCCAAGCGGCAGAGAAAAAAAAAAATAAGCCGCGATCGCAATTGCGATCGGCGGCACTCCAGCGGCAGCTCCACCGCGCCGCTTTCTTCTTCGGCAGTAATTCGGTGGCAGGTGCTTCCCTGTGAGAGGGACCCGCCTCCAAATTGCTGCCGAACAGCCCAATGTGCCGCCCCTTCCCCTTGGCCGCCCCAAGCGCCTGCTTGCTGGGCTGGTGCCTGGAGCCGGCCCTGCCCCCTGAATGCTGCAAGCCAGCTGATTGTCGCCAGCAGGAGGCAGGGGAGGGAGGGGGGAGGAGCGAGGACGCGGCGTGCGGAGTAAAGGGGGTGAAGAAGAGGCGGGTTAAGGGTGGGAGTTTGGGGGAAGGGGTGGCATGGGTGGGCCGAGGGTTGAGTCCCCCGCCCCTGGTGCTTGCAGAGTAGGGGAAGCTGCCGCTGCTGCTGCACAACGTGCTTCTCCTAGCCTACAGCGCCGTCAGCCTCCTTGCCTGCCTCATTGTTTCCAGTGCCAGTGGGCTGTGCCTGTGTGGGGTAAGGCGGGGGCACCTCCCACCTATAGTACTGTACTGTATGGCAAAAAAAATTTCCCTGGAACCTAACCCCCCCCCTTTACATTTATTCTTATGGGGAAATTGGATTTGCTTAACATCGTTTCAGTTAAAGTTGCATTTTTCAGGAACATAATTACAACGTTAAGTGAGGAGTTACTGTACTTGTCCCCTCCCTTGGGTTTGGCTTTACTGGTAACTCATACAACCAAATCTGCTGGGTTTTTCTGGCCAACTTCTCTATCTCAGTCCCTGCCTTAGGGAAACTCCCAACAGCCACTTGTATCCTGGCTGGAATGAACAAGATTCATGTGCCATTATGTCTCCTAAGTAATTGCCCTACCCCTTAAAGCAGAGTTTGAGCATCTGCCATCAGGAGGTCACCATGCAAGTTCCTAGAGTTTGCCATCCTGTTACAGGTACTGTTTGGTACCCTTCACATTGTCTTGTGTTTGATCCACAACCACAACAAGATGTGTGTTATCGTGAAATAGGCACAACGCTCAAGTGTGTGGTTAAGGAGGTAAAAATCCAAAATGCATCTCCTATTACAAACTGCAGGAGGAGGACAGAGCAAATAGGTTGTCTCCTCACAGTTTCCTGGAAAGAATTCCCTCCAGAGAAAGGGGATTGTGTGGGGGAGCACAAATAGGGTGACCAAATGTCCCAATTTTATAAGGACCGTCCTGATATTTGGAGCTTTGTCTTGTATAGGCACCGATTACCCCCCCCCCCATCCCCGTCCCGATTTTTCACACTTGCTGTCTGGTCACCCTAAGCACAAAAGAGCAGAGAATCGGACTTCCCAACTCCACGGACCCTGGAAATCTTCAGGGAAGAGAATCCTTAGATTTGTGCAGTCTGAAGCCATGCTGCATAGTTGGTTGCTCTTTTGCACTGATCCACTGGTCCCTTCTCTCTCCTTCTGATGGCAGCATGACTCCTTCGGCATTGGCTGATTCTGCCTAGTTGCTGCAGAAGGGCTGCCACATAAATTAATACTACTTCATGTAATGACATCCCCTGCTTAGATTTCCATGTGCTCACCAAAAAAGAGATGTGGGCAACTCCTGGTCCCTCCCCTACCCTGCCACCCCCAAATTCTAGTATAGGAAAAGAAGAAAGGCCCACATAGAATCCATAGGGGGTGGTTGATGGGGTGTACAAACTCCATACCAGGCAAGACGGGGTTAAAGAGCAGCTTTGGACTCAGGCAGCCCTGCCCTGCTGTACTGACCAGGCATGCCAAACTTGACAGAGGAGCCTTAAAAAAGGAGAAGCTCAGTTTGGAGGGGGAGGCAGACAGACCTCTTGTTCTCAAGATGTCTTATCCTCAGATCCCAGAAGGGAGCACATCAAAGACCCACGCAACATTTGGTTGCCCCTGAGCACAGAGCAGTAGGACAAATGGCTGGAGGATCCTGGTAGAACAAAGAAGCTGATGCCAATGTTTGTTTCTGTTAAATTAGTTTCCTTTCCTTTGTTGACTTGAGAACTCAGAACAGGGGCAAACATCCTCCTCTCTCCCCCTGAGAATACGAGCCACCTGAGGAGAAGGTGGGTTGATATAGGAAGTAGCTCAGGGAAGAAGCAAGAGGTCTGACCAGACAAATGTTAACCACTCACTGTAAGGGTCCATGGGCTGGAACCAGCAAAGAGGGAGGAACTGGGTTCCCTACAGCCTCACTGGGAAGACCCAGGACACAAGGGGCCAAAAGGGCCTTTGAGCCTGGACCAGGGCCTTTGACCTGGTGTAAGGTCTTGGGACTATTGGGTGAAAACCATGGTTCACCCCAAAAGATGTGAGACCAAAGGTCACCTGGCCGTAGGGCCAAGTCACAAAGCAAAAGGGGATCGCCAGTGGACCTGGTGAGCAGGATTACAGAGAAAAACCTTCAATACTGCACATAGAAGATTAGCCACAGAGTGGAACATCAGCTGGCGAATAACTTTGCTACAATTGATGGAGAACATGGGCACCTTTCCAACCCTAATGAAGAGTGTGATGTGGAAAAAGTAATTCCTCTATCCCTTGACAGAGTTGAAGGGGAGTCTAGGGTCTAGATGGATCTGGATCCATTTCCAAAAGGGCTGACGGAGGGATAAAAACAGTTGTGGCAAATAGCACATCAGCACTGGTGGATGCAAGCAGTCCCTATCTGGCAGAGACTGATGCATAAGGGAAGAATGGGTGCCTGGAACCTGTAAAACTGGTAGGCTTGGGGAAGAAGAGGATCACCTTGGATCTTGTGGGCCCCCTGGAGAACAGCATTATGGGATGCCAGCATACACTGATCATCCTAGACTATATGACAAAATACCAGAAGCTATTCTATTGTGCTACACCAAGGTGTTGGTGATCATGTCTAAAGTAGGTATTTGCAGGGTAGGTGTACCATGAGAGATCCTGACTGATCAAGGGACCAGTTTTATGTCCCAGCTGATGAAGGAACTGTGCAACCTACGAAACTTTAAGTCCATGAGGACTTTGGCTTATCACTCCCAAATGGACAGCCTTCTCAAATGATTTAATCACACTCTGAAGGGAATGTTAAAAAACATTCTGATCTGTTGCTGCACCCCTCTCCTATTCACCATATGAGAAGTACTGCAGTCCTCCAACAGGTTTTCCCCATTTGATTTCCTGTATGGGAGGCAGCCTCGGTGGATCTTAGACCTCCTATGGGAGCCCTAGGAAGTGCAGGCCCCACGGGCAGATAACATGATTCAATACATACTTAAACTCTGGAAAAGACTCCAAAGGTTTGTCATAGAAAACTTATTGATGACCCAACAGGCCCAGGAGCAGATCTACAATCAAGAAGCCTGTCTGAGGGTATTCTAGTGGTGGTGGTGGAATCAGGTGCTGCTGTTACCACTGAGCTCCGAATCCAAACTCCTGGCCAAGGGGCAAGGGCCCTTTGAAGTGGTAAAATGGGTAGGGCCAGTAGATTACAAAATCAGACAACTGGGAAGAGGAAAAGGAACACAGATCTACCAAACCTTGGAAAACCCAGGAGACACTGCTTATCGCTCCCTGTTCTCCTGAACCAGAATTAGGTCCCCAGGCACCCATACCTCAATCTATGGAACCAGTTCAGGGAGGGAATGAACTTCAGCTGTATCTGAACTTTCTGTTCTGGTTGAAGGTGGAATCCTTTTCCATTGTGTTCTCAGCCCTGCCAGGGAAAACCCAGGTGGCCTATCATCATATTGAGATTACACCGGTGCAACACATTTGAGAGACACTACAGCCACTCCTCAGGAAAATCTGGGAGTTCATGCAAATGGAACTCCAGGCCATGTTGGACCCAGGGCTGTTAGAAGAATCACATATTGAGTGGAGGAGCTTCATAGTGCTCATGCCTAAGCCGGAGGGTAGGACAAGTTTTTGCATTGATTTTTGCTAGATGAATGCCATCTCTAAATTTGATGCCTATCCCATGGCTATGGTGGATAAGTTGTACCAAGTGCACCCCGGTTGCACCAGCATCACCACCCTCAGCCTATCTAAAGGATACCAGCAAATTTCATTAACACGAGAATCCCATGAAAAGACAGCCTTTTCTATTCCTTTTGGGCTTTATCAATTCTGCACAATGCCATTTAGTCTACATGGGGCAGGGGAGACTTTTCAGAGACTTATGAACCTGGAACACCAAACCCACAGCCAGTACGCGGTGGCTTATCTGGATGACATAGCCATATAGAGAAGCCACTGGGAGGACCATTTGAAGCACGTCACAGACACCCTCCAGTCCCTAGCAAATGCCAGTTTGAGAGCCTATATGGCCGAATGTAAAATAGGGAACCAGGAAGTGACATATCTTCAGTAGATGGTACAAAAAGCCAGCTCTGGCATTCATCAGTAAAGCATAGACTTTGACGTCTTGCCCTATTCCCAAGATGAAAAGGCAGATATGATGTTTCCTAGGACTAGTAGGATATTACCAGGTATTTGTGCCAGGATTTGCGACCACTGCAGCTCCACTCATGGATCTCGTGAAAGATGGTAGCCCCAAAACAGTCCAGTGGCCCAAGACCTGCGATGAGGCCTTTACTGCAGTAAAAGACTGCCTGTGTCGGAAACCAGTACTTTTTATTCCAGACTTCACAAAACCATTCATCTTTCAAGCCAACACCTCCAAATGGCAGTCCTGTCACAGGAGTTCAACACAGAGGAACACCCTATTCTTCATATTAGTCAGAAAGTGTTCCCTTGAGAGAGGGTGTATTCAGTAACTGGGGCAGGGGGGAAAGGCCTTGGACACAATGAGGTATTATCTGTTAGGAAACCCCTTTTTCCTGATAAAGGATCATGCCCCTCTACGATAGCTAAACACAATCAAGGACACAAACCATGGTAAAATGCTAGGGTACCTGTTGCTCCAGCCATATAACTTCCAGGTACATCCTCAAGTGGGACAGAAGCACCAGAACATTGATTTCTTCTCCCTAGAAGGAGGAGTCCTTGATTCAGCAACAGGTGCCACAGGGGTGGTATGTGATGGGGTATACAAATCTTACACCAGAAAGAAGCAGTTCAGGCAGCCCTGCCCTGCCACACCTGCCAGGCATGCCAATCTTGGAGGAGGTGCTTTAAGAAGGGAGGAGCTCAGTGTCACAACTCGGACATGGGCAGTGTGGCCTAGTGGTCAGAGCAGGAGTCAGGCCAGGTCCACTACCAGGAGGTCAGAGACCAAGATGGACCAGAGGGCAAATGGAGGTCAGGTGTCAGAAGGCAGGCAGGGTCAGGTTACCAGGAGATCGACAGTAGGAGCAGGTATCACAGAGGAAGCAGTCCAAAGCAGGGAGAACCCAGTTTCATGGACAACTTCTTGTTCCCGTGATGGATTTATATAGAAGCTATGAACCAATCAGGGCCCTCACAATTCTGCCAGTCAGAGTCCAGGGCTGGGGTCCTCTTGGAGTTCAGCTACTATTCTGACACCACTTAGCAGGACATTAGGTGGCAGGTTGATGCTTACTAGCACTGAGGCGCCCTGTGGACCAGGGTTCAAGATACGTGGGCCGTGACAGTTCAGAAGGGCCCAGCCTGAGGAGGTGGACAGACTTCTTGCCTTCAGCTCCCAGAAAGGAGCAGAGCAGAGAACCAAGCTACCGTTGGTTGCATGTGAGAGCAGAGCAGTAGGACAGACAGCTGAAGGATCATGGTAGGACAGAGAAACTGGTGCTACTATTTATTTCCGTTAATTTAGTTTGTTTTCTTTTGTTACCTTGAGAACTGGGACTAGGAGCTTTACCCCAGGGCAGACACCTGCTGAGAATACGAACCCCCTGAGGAGAAGGTGTGCTGATGTATGAAGTAGCCAAGGGAAGAAGCAAGAGGTTGACCAGACAGACCTTAACTTGCTACAAGAGTCCCTGGACTGGAATACAGGGTATAGGGAGAGACTGGATTCCTCTAGAGCCCAACCAAGAAGACTAGTGGGAAGAGACCCCAGACACAAGGTGAGAGAAGGATCTTTGGGCCTGGATGAGGGCCGTTGACCTGGTGTAAGGTCTTGGGACTATTGGTCAAAAACCCTGGTTTACCCTGAAAGGGGTGAGACCAAAGGTAACCTGTCCAGAAGGCAAAATCACAAGGGGACCACAAGTGGATGTGTTTGGCAGGTCTACAGAGAACAAACCCTGCAACTCCATACCTAGTCACAAGGTGGCACACCAGCTGGTAAGTCAACTTGACATAGGAGGCATTTGTTTATGTGTTTTGCTTGTAGAAATATGTTTGTGGAAGATTATAATTTATAGACGCTCCCTCATAAGGGACAGTATTATGAATATAGGAATTTAGCGATGTGCCCTGGAAGCTGGAGGTTCAAAAGACAGCGTAGCTGTGCACAGCAATTCACCACAGACGCGCTCTAGTTTGTTTTATTAAAAGTTTTATTCCTTTCTCATTCACTTGCTTGTTGTTTAATGAACCCTAAGATCATTACATAGTCAGTCATTTTGAAGTTAACTCCTGTGTTTGCAAATGAAAGCAGAGACAACGGGAGCACATGGAGCAGCAAACAGGGAAGAAAAAAGGCTTTTGTATTTATTTTATGAGCTCAATAGTAGCTTGACTATTTTAAGAAGGGGAAAAACACAAAAATGGATGTGTTGCAACCTTCATCCAGTCTGCAATTGTCAGGCAATGTTGCAGCAAACTGAAAACAATTCAGACAGAGATTTGAATTGTAGTTAGCAGCCATAGGGGCAGAGGAGAAAAATGATCAAGTGAAATCATCAATCTTTTTGCATGTTGTTGTTGGGGGAGGAAGCACTGGATATTTATAACAATTTTTAAGTTTGAAGAAGATGAAAGCATGAAGTTAAGTAAAATACTGACTAAATTTGAGGAACATTGCATGCCAAAAAGGAATGAGACCTTTGAGAGACACATTTTTTTACATGCATGCAAAAAGCTGATGACACCATAGAGCAATATGTCTAGGGTTACCATATTTGGAGCCTCCTAAAGGAGGACACTCCACGGGGCCCCGCCCCCGCTCCCAACCCCGCCCACGCCCCTGCCCCAACTCCGCCCCTTCCCCAAAGTCCCCGCCCCAACTCCGCCCCCTCCCCTGCTTCCCGCGAACATTTGATTCGCGGGAAGCAGGAAGCAGGTAAGCTGGGGGGGTGGGGGGAGGAGGC
>NW_020664490.1:10990052-11008515 GCF_002925995.2 Terrapene triunguis
AAGTAACTCCCTGCTCTCCATGTGTCAGTATATAATGCCTGCATCTGTAACTTTCACTCTATGCATCTGAAGAAGTGAGGTTTTTACCCACGAAAGCTTATGCCCAAATAAATCTGTTAGTCTTTAAGGTGCCACCAGACTCCCTGTTGTTTTTGTAGATACAGACTAAGGCCTGGTCTACACTAGGAGGTTATGTCGAATTTAGCAGCGTTAAATCGAATTAACCCTGCACCCGTCCACACAACGAAGCTATTTAGTTCGACATAGAGGTCTCTTAAATTCGATTTCTGTACTCCTCCCCAACGAGGGGAGTAGCGATAAATTCGACATGGCCATGTCGAATTAGGGTAGGTGTGGATGGAAATCGACGCTAATAGCTCTGGGAGCTATCCCACAGTGCACCACTCTGTTGACGCTCTGGACAGCAGTCCGAGCTCGGATGCTCTGACCAGCCACACAGGAAAAGCCCCGGGAAAATTTGAATTCCTTTTCCTGTCTGGCCAGTTTGAATCTCATTTCCTGTTTGGACATCGTGGCGAGCTCAGCAGCACTGGCAAAGATGCAGAGCTCTCCAGCAGAGGTGACCATGCAATCTCAGAATAGAAAGAGGGCCCCAGCATGGACTGAGCGGGAAGTCTTGGATCTGATCGCTGTGTGGGGCGATGAGTCCGTGCTTTCGGAGCTGCGATCGAAAAGACGGAATGCAAAGATCTACGAGAAGATCTCAAAAGCCATGACAGAGAGAGGATACAGCCGGGATACAATGCAGTGCCGCGTGAAAATCAAGGAGCTGAGACAAGGGTACCAGAAGACCAAAGAGTCAAACGGACGCTCCGGATCCCAGCCCCAGACATGCCGTTTCTACGAGGTACTGCATTCCATTCTAGGTGCGGCCGCCACCACTACCCCACCACTGACCGTGGACTCTGAGGATGGGATATTGTCGACGGCCACTTCCTCGGAGATGTTAGTGGACGGGGAAGATGAGGAAGGAGATGAGGAGGACGAGGCAGTCGACAGCGCTTACAACGCTGATTTCCCCGACAACCAGGATCTCTTCATCACCCTCCCCAGGCGTTAACCCGGACCCTGAATCAGGGGAAGGATCAGTCGGTAAGTGTTTTAAACATGTAAACATTTATTTTGAACAGAACAGGAATATTAACAATGGGTTTTTCATGATTAGTTTGCCCTAGGCGCTTAACGTTTTAGTCCTTGGCAGTGCAGCTACTGGAAAATAAGGTCTATATGTCCGGGGATAGAGCTGAAATCCTCATGGGACATCTCCACGAAGCTCTCCTGGAGGTAATTGGAAAGCCTTTGCATGAGGTTCCTGGGGAGAGCGGCCTTATTGTGTCCTCCGTGGTAGGAAACTTTTCCGCGCCAGGCTATCATCAAGTACTCTGGGATCATTGCCTTGCAGAGCATGGCGGCATACGGCCCTGGTTTTTGCTGGCTTTCACGCAGCATGCGGTCTTTCTCTGTCTCAGAAATCCTCAGCAGAGTGATGTCGCTCATGGTGACCTGCTTAGAATTAGGGGAATGTTACTATTGGGACTGCTTGCCTGTTCCTTTACAGAACTGTAACCGGCGGTTTACAGCCACGCGGTGGAGGCGGGAGAGGGGCAGCATACAGGGATCTTTCCTGGGGACAGCCGCGAGGGGGTGGGGCAGGGGCAGAGTTCATGCTTGCCAGATTGCCGGCAGCAGGAACTGGCCAACGCTAGGAGCATTGCTTTGAACGTGAAAGGAGGGCACTGCTATAATTTAAGTTTTAAGCAGCCAAAAGTCTACGGCTTACCATGGCAGCCTGCTACCCGAATTCCGCTGTCCTGCCCCGATTGTCTGATCTCCACTGCAAGACCCCAGGCACTGAATGCGAAGGCCGAAAATTCGACCTTGTCTTGAGTGTGCATGTGATAGGTGCTGTGCATGGTCTTGTTCACAGAGAAAGACTACGTTCATTGTTCACAAAAATTTATCTTTGTGAGGAATTCACTCCCTTTTTCCCATCCCACAGCTGCGACTGTCTCCCGACCTACCCCGGCATCCCCCTCCCAGAGGCTGGCGCAGATTAGGCGGAGAAAGAAAAGGACATGGGACGACATGTTCTCAGAACTTATGGGCTGCTCCCGAGCCGAGGCGGCCCAGCAGACCCAGTGGTGGGAGAACATGTCGCAATACCAGCGATCACACAGCGAACGGGAGGAGAGGTGGCGGCAGGAAGACCAGCAGGTGACTCAAACGCTGCTTGGACTAATGAGGGAGCAAACGGACACGCTCCGGCGCCTTGTGGATGTTCTGCAGGACCGGAGGCAGGAGGATAGAGATAGACTGCAGCGGGGCTCTAACTGCCCTCCCCCGCCACAAAGTCCCATACCCCCCTCACCCAAAGTCCCAAGAAAGAGGGGCGGCAGGGGCCGTGAAAACTGTCACTCCACCCCTGCAGACTGCTCAAGTACCAGAAGGCTCTCATTCCCAAAAATTTGATAAGTCCTTTCCTTCCCGCCTCACCCAAGCCCCCGTCCCAATTTCATCCCCTAACTGTGTAGTTGCTAATAAAAAATAAGTTTCTGTTAATTACTGTTTCCGTCATGTTCTTTTAGAGGAGAGTGTGTTTGAAGGGGGGGAAGAAGGTTGGTAATTGGAGAGGACAGTCACCTTTACCAGGGTACAGACACGGGGGCAGGTTCAGCAGCAGGTCACACACACATTGCAGTCACTAGGCACCCTGGTCAGTCTGGGAGGTGGTTTTCATGTTGTGTGTGTGCGGGGGCTATGTGACTTTGTGGTGGGGGAGGGCGGTTAGAGATCTTATGCAGCGGTCCTTATCCTGGATCACAGAGCCACGCAGCAGGGGATCTATAACCGTCCTCCCCCGCCACAAAGTCACATAGCCCCCACACACAGAGTCCTGAAAAGGAGGGGTGGCAGGCTCCGTTGAAACAACCAGTCCACCACTGCGGACCGCTCTAGGAGCAGGAGCCTGTCATTCCTCGAGTTTAGAAGCGTTCTTTCCATCACTACGCCTGCTCCCCACCACAGTCTGCATCCCAGTTTCAACACTTTACCGCGAAATCCGTAATAAAGAAAACGGTGTTCGTTAACAAAGTTCCATTTATTTTATTTTTAAACGTGTGTTGGAAGTGGGGGAACGGGGTGAACGGGGTATGTAACTAGAGAGTATAGTCAACATTATCTGGGTAAAGAAACGGGGGCAGATTCAGCTTCTCTTTAAACAAACTTAACAGTCACAGGTTACCCTGCTCACTGAGGAACCTAGCTTTCAAAGCTTCCCGGATGCACAGCGCGTCCCGCTGGGCTCTTCTAATCGCACGGCTGTCTGGCTGGGCGTAATCAGCAGCCAGGCTATTTGCCTCAACATCCCACCCCACCATAAAGGTCTCCCCCTTGCTCTCACAGAGATTGTGGAGTACACAGCAAGCTGCAATAACAATGGGGATATTGGTTTCGCTGAGATCAGAGCGAGTCAGTAAGCTTCTCCATCTCCCCTTGAGACGTCCAAAAGCACACTCCACCACCATTCTGCACTTGCTCAGCCGGTAGTTGAAGAGTTCTTTTTCAGTGTCCAGGGCGCCTGTATAGGGCTTCATGAGTCAGGGCATTAGCGGGTAGGCTGGGTCCCCGAGGATCACTATAGGCATCTCCACATCCCCAACAGTTATTTTGTGGTCCGGGAAGTAAATACCTTCCTGCAGCCGTCTAAACAGACAAGAGTTCCTGAAAACACAAGCGTCATGAACCTTGCCCGGCCATCCGACGTTGATGTTGGTAAAACGTCCCCTATGGTCCACCAGTGCTTGCAGCACCATTGAAAAGTAGCCCTTTCTGTTAATGTACTGGCTGGCCTGGTGCTCCGGTCCCAGGATAGGGATGTGAGTTCCATCTATAGCCCCACCGCAGTTTGGGAATCCCATCGCGGCAAAGCCATCTATGATGACCTGCACGTTTCCAAGGGTCACTACCTTTGACAGCAGTAGCTCAACGATTGCGTTGGCTACTTGCATCACAGCAACCCCCACAGTAGATTTGCCCACGCCAAAGTGGTTCGCGACTGACCGGTAGCTGTCTGGCGTTGCAAGCTTCCAGAGGGCTATGGCCACTCGCTTCTGGACAGTCAGGGCTGCTCGCATCCGGGTGTCCTTGCGCTTCAGGGCAGGGGACAGCAACTCACAAAGTTCCAGGAAAGTTCCCTTCCGCATCCGAAAGTTTCGCAGCCACTGTGATTCATCCCAGACCTGCAGCACTATGCGGTCCCACCAGTCCGTGCTTGTTTCCCGGGCCCAGAATTGCCGTTCCACAGCATCAACATGACCCATTGCCACCATGATGTTCACGGCGCGGGGTCCTGTGCTTTGTGAGAGGTCTGTGCCACTCTCAGACTTAATGTCCTCACCGCGCTGCCATAGCCTCCTCGCCCGATTTCTCAGCATCTGCCTCTGGAAAAGGTGGATGATAAGGTGCGAGGTGTTGACAACGGCCGTAACTGCAGCGATGGTCGCAGCGGGCTCCATGCTCACAGTGCTGTGGCGTCTGCGCTGTCACTCACCAGAAAAGTGCGCGAACTGATTGCCCGCTGGCGCTTTCAGGGAGGGAGGGCGGGAGTGACGGTTGGATGACGACAGTTACCCAAAACCACCCTCGACACATTTTTTCCCCCAGCAGGCATTGGGGGCTCGACCCAGAATTCTAATGGGCAGCGGGGACTGCGGGAACTGTGGGATAGCTGCCCACAGTGCACCGCTTCCAATGTCGACGCTTGCCCCATTAGTGTGGACTCACAAAGTCGAATTACTGTCCTTAGTGTGGATACACACGTTCGACTTCGTAATATCGGTTCCACATATTCGATTTAAGTAAAATCAAACTACTCTCGTAGTGTAGACATACCCTAACATGGCTACCCCCTGATACTTAAGCATCATCAGTTACTCAGAATAAAGAGTGTTATTTAGTAAACAGACTTTTATTGAAGGCTTTGCTCATAATAGCCCAACTGGGCTGAGTTTTTTCTTGAATTTAAATTTTCAACTGAATAGACACCCTATTCAATTAATTATTATTATTAATACAGAAAGCTCTGTTCCTTTTAAATACACCCTTTTCAAAGCCATCAACAAATGCCCAGAGAAACAAAAGTCTTTTTCCCTAAAGAAAACTAACCTTATGGTGCTTGTTGTGATGTGAAGGGCTGATTTTTACATTTGCAGATAATATTGAATATAGCACAACATGTGTTGGGATTATACAGTGCAAGTGAAAAGCCAGAAGCAGAGAGGAAAAAAAAATGTGAGCTTTATCTCATTATCTTTAGGAGCCTCAGGATAAAACTGTAAATTGATGTTTGCCTAAAGCTTGCCAATTCTCATGCAGCACTAATTAAAACTTTGTATAAATTTGCACATCTTATGACAAGCACAAAGCAGCTAAGGGGAAGTCTAAAATGCAAGCCCTGCTGGCATTCATGTGACCTTTTTAATTTTGCATATTCTCGTTATTTTTGTTCTGTACAAGTCAGTCAGACTTTTTCAGGAAAGTTAAAGATGACCTATTGGTAGAATCCTTTTTTATAGTACAGTAGCAGCCACCGGGTACTGTCAGGATTGGGACCTCACTGTGCTAAGTGCTGGAGGGAGGATGAGAATAACATTGATTAAAATCACAAAGCATGTTTTCTAACATGATGCATTTTCCCAATATAGACATGGCTTTACATTCCGCTTGCCATGGTGCTCCATGGATCCTGGGAAGCAGAGAATAGCTGGCTGTGAGGGAGTGTGCTTCAGCCATGTCCCCCATTTGCTCCCTGTATGTATCAGAGACAGGCTGGCACAGTGGCCTTCTGCCAGCTCTGCAACACATGGGGAGGCCCTCTGCATAGGGGTATTCTCAGGGGGCATTTCTTCCATCTTCAAGGCCTCTTGATGCAGCCAGAGTGGCATAAAGGGACCTTAGTATATGTGAGAATCAGGCTGTCTGTTCGGAATCCAATATTATATCCCACTTACACTGCGGGTAACTGTAGCGACGTGATGACTCACCCTGCGGCGCCTCCTGCTGGTCGTCCAGGGAATTAGCTTGCCAGCCTCCAGAGTGCCATCTGCAGGCCCATGTCTCGCTTGCTGCTGGCCCTGAGTCCCTCCTGGACCCTGGTGCCCCTTTCAGGCCAGGGTGCTGCCCCCTGGCAGTACCCCCACAGATCTGGGTCTCCCCTCACCTCCCCACCCTCTATCCCCACCTCGCCTCAGACTATGGCTACGGCCAGTCTCGATCTAGCCCCCGTTCACTGGGGCAGACTGCAGTGTAAATGCCACTCATCATCGGCAAGGGGGGTTTGGACCTGCTGCCTCTGCCCTCTGCAACCCCAGTACCCTTTTCTTGGCCTTTAACAAGGCCTGCAGCCTGGGGGGGGTTTCTAGGCTGGAGTTCCCCAGCTCCTCTAGCCTTCCCCCAGCCCTGCTCCAGTCTCGGTACCCTGCTTAGCTCCTAGCAGCCAGCTCCAACCATCCCTCTCCACATCGAGAAAGAAAGAGAGACTCTCTTTTGGCTTCTGGCCCCAACCCTCTTATAAGGGCCAGCTGGGCCCTCATTCAGCAAGCCACAGTTGTGGTCAGCTACCCACTCAGCTTCCCCAGCCATTCGCAATCTCTCTTACCCTGCTGCAGCCCTCTCCAGGGCTGCTTTTACCCTTCCAAGGCCGGAGTAGGGTGATCACCCTGCTACAGTAACTGTTTGACATAGTATTTCTTCTCATCTGGTTTTCTGGAGTCTCTCTCTTTTGTAACTCAGGCTTAATTGTCTTTGGCTCTAGAAGCTGGCTGGATCTTGGTTCTATGCCCATAAGTTTCTGCATTGGCAACCCTAATAAAATGTGGTAAGAAGTACTACGATAATATAACTATGATAAATATGGATCCCTTGAACTTACCAGGGCTTTTTTAAAAAATCACTTTCTTTGCTATTTGCCCTATCTTTTCTGCTAACCCATTTGAGTGAGCATAGCAAGGGCTCGACAGGAGGCGCTTAAAAGGACATGTCAAACAGAATCACCCCGATAAACCACTTGTGAGTTGTGGATAATTATGTGTTATGTATGGTGATCAAAATGCAATTTATAGTATGTTAGTGTTTCTTTGTGTTGTGCAACAACTCAGTTAAAAAAGAGTAATCCACTAATATAGTAATCTTTACCGTTTAATGCCAACACATCTCTGCTAAACTTGGACCAAGTGTGATTAGAAATCTCATGTGGTTTCAGTGTTTGCAGATTTTACACTTGGACATACAAGCCTGATTCTCCATTGCCATGAACCATGTCTAATCATTTAGACACAAGGAAAGTATGAATGACAAGTAGGTGGGACACACTATCAGTCGGACTGAGAGCAGTTTACAACTTGGACAGTTGCAACTGACTACACAACTGAAAAAAAAATGAGACTCCTTTATCTTTGAATGCAGTGATTAGTATTACCACAGTGATGGAGGAGCAGGCTCCAATGCCTAAGATGAGTAACTTTTAATAAATAGATAATAGCATATCCATTCTAACTTATACTGCATTTATTGTGGCAGAATCTGTATGCCTTTTTAATCATCTTTCTGTTAGTAACTCTAAATAAAACCGAAGTATGATTTGGCAGGTACAACATCAGGCTGTCACACATTTAAGCAGACTGTTGCAAGAGAATTTTCTACCAGTTAAAATCCAAGCACCTGGCAAACAGAATGTTCTGTAAAGAGATCAGTTTATTTCACTTGACAGTTTTATTAATCTTTAATCACCTTTTCAACACTTTCAGTGTCTAGTACCTAATGTTCCCATGGCTCAAATAAGGGACTTTTTTAAAAAACTGCATATTTATTTTCCAGATTCTCTAACACAATGCAATTCTGCTGTCATTTACTATTAGCAGTAAATCAGAGACAGAAATTGGTAAGATAAAGTGGGGCAGTAAAATAAAATTAAAGAGGGCTGTCAACACTAGATTTGTCAATAGTCAGGAGTTTAATGAGCTCTGCAGTAAAGGGCACTCAATATCTGCAACATTTCACAATGCCATTCAACACTCAACAGAACCATATACTTTGGGAGAACAACATTACTGTGTTCTGAAATTATGGAGGTGCCTAGACAATACATTGATGGGTGCTTTGAGCAGCCAATTCCACTTTGCTCCTAATAAAGTTTGCACACATTGTATAAAGTTAAACTTGCCTCCTCCCTGGGGTTTACTTTAGTGGTAGCTCAAACAACAGCAAGAGAACATATACCTGAGCCTGACCTTTCTTCTGAAGCCTAGCCATTCCTAGGGTTTCATCCAGACCCCATGTCTGTCCCTGGTTCCCTCTGACCTGTGGGTAATGCCCACTTCTTATATTCTGGGAGAGTTAAAAAACTGTACTAATAAAAGGAGTTGGCAGAATTTTCTCAGCAGCTGTAGGCATGGTTCTACCTCTCGCTAATAGAATGGATCAACAGAAGAGCCCTATGTAATGCCCAGTGGCTGAAGTGGGCTAGGGACAGTTCAGAGCCATGGCCAAGTGCTGCAGAGGTGGTCTGGTAGCCGGAAGTTAAGTGGTGTTAGAGACAGTCCAGGCCAATGGTCAGAGTTCTCTCAGGGGTTCAGTGGCCAGGAGATCCAGTCCAAGGGGAAAGGTTGACAGGATAGGTAGGCAAGGTAGGGTCAGGCAGCAACCAACAGGCAATGGTCTGTTGCCCAGACAGCTTCTGTTTCCTGTTGGGGTCTTTATATAGTCCAGCTACCAATGAGAATGGTGTGTGTCAGCCAATCAGAGGCCTGGAGTGTGGCTGCTGTGGGGCTGTAGGGTTTTAGCACTAAGGCTGTTGCTCAAGGGCAGTGGTTCAGCACACTATTGTGGCACAGAGGTCAGGGATGCCATTTAGAGTCCTGGTGGTTCTGGATTTAATACAGAGGTCCTGACACCTGCATCCTTCTGTAGGGTCATAGATCCTGCTGTCCTTTTACAGTGCCCTTAAAATATGCTAGCTAGATGAGCTGATAGGGCTGACTTTCCTCTTACCTACACTGGTTTAATATTAGTGTAAATCTGTTGGTTTCGACAGAATTATTTCTACTTTACACCTCTGTAGGTAAAAGGATTAGATTAGTCAGATTTGCTTGGTCGGATTTCCCTTACACTGGTGTAATTAGTTATACTGATCTAAACTTGTGTAAATGAGAGGAGAATTAGGATCTATTCATCAGGCATAATAGATAAAATTTAATGGGTGCCTCAGATGTGCACATGGGGCTCCTATTAAAGTCAATGGGAACAGAAGGCCCTTAGCATCTTTCAGGATAGGGCCTTGTGTGTGGTTAGTCCCTGCACCCAACCAGAGTTCATTGCTGGAGTGGGGCTTTGAATAGCTAAGTAGCTGGTTCTTGTATCAAGACAGGTACTTAGATGTCCAAGAGATGAAAACATCTTTTACAAGTAACCACAGATGCAATTTTGTGCTCAGTTATTTGTGCCTGCAATATGTGGGCACAAAAATGAAGTTTTTGAAAGTTTGGCCCTCCGAATTAAGAGGACTTCCTGCAGAAGATCAAACCAATGCCAATGAAGGGCAGTTCTGGAGCCCAAAGCCATGACAATGTGGCTCCAGTCATGAAATCCTTACTCACCTGAACAGTCTGACTCACTCCCATAAGCAGTCCCTTGAAATCAAAATCCTATTCATGCGAGTAAGGAATACCCTGTATCAGTAAGGGTTAGCAGGATCATGCTCAATATCTCTTAAAGAGTGAATCAATTTATAAGTTTGAAAACCAAACTTATAAATGACTCTGCTAGAAGTAACAACTTATTAATATGCACTAAGAATGTACACAGTCACTTTCTCTTAATTATATTACCCTAAAATATCAAGTATTCCTCAAATGTGCAGTAGGTAATGCAGCTGTATTAGAATCCCATCCTATCATTGACCCATGGAGGAGACATAACCCTGAGTTTGTAACAGAATGTTAATAATTCCAGCCTCGAGACTATGATTAACTGCACTTCTGGATGTTTTAATGCTACAAATGTGACCCTTCTGCCAGGTGGAGTCGGCGGCAAGCAGGGCTAGGTTCCATATCTAGGGGTTCCTTTTCAACAATACAACACAGAACCAGCTCGAGCCCCCCACCCAGTAACCTGGGAAAATTACACACCACCCTTGGGTGCCTCTAAGAGGCAATAGTTCCCCTCTAGCAAGCACAGAGTCTGAGTGTAGAAAAGAAACTTTTAATGAAACGAGGGAAAGTCACCCAGCATTAATTTGGGAAAATGCCACAAGCAGGATTCATGAATATAAAACCATGAGCAAAACACCCACCCCAGAGTACATTGGGCACTGTCTTTTGCCTCAGGTTCTTGAGTCCAACAACCAAAAGTTCCTTTAACATGCCTCTCCCTTCTCCCTTACCACACCCCATTCACAGTAGTTTTCCTTGGTCAGTGAAGACCCATAGTTCAGAGGTGCATTTCATTACCCCTGCATTCAATACTAAAGTGATTTGTAACCCAACACCAGCCAAAGTTGATCACTTTAGGTGGTCTACACGGTTAGGTCAACAGAGAGCTGGGTGGCTGGACCCTGCTCTTAACTGTGAGCCAGGGTCAGAAGCCGGGGAGAGGGTGAAGAGCTTCTCCCACTCCCAGCTCAGAGCTGAAGCCCAGTGGCTTGGGACCCTGGTCCCAGTTGGGAGCCTGGGTGAAAAGCCAGGGTGGCTTGGATCCTGCTCCCTGGAGCCAAGAAGCTCTGGGAGGTCTCCCCCACCCCACTTCCCATGGAGAATGGGGGGCGAGAAGCCCCAGGTGGCTTCCTCCCCACTCCTAGCAAGGAACAGGGGGGCAAGAAGCCCTGGGAGGCTTTCTCCCCACTTGCGGTGGGGCACAGGGGGGAAGTGGGGTGAGAAGCCCTGGGCAGCTTTCTCCCTGCTCCCGGTGAGGAACAGAAAAGAGACGCCCCAGGCAGCCTCCTCTCTGCTCCTGGCAGGGAATGGTTGGGGAGAAGCCCCAGACAGCTTCCCTGCTCCCAGCAGGGAAGAGGGAGCGGACGGTGGGACGGGAGCTTGCCAGGAACCCAGGAGCCTGTGTGGCAGCCAGGGTCCTGGCAGGGAGCTGCCAGCAGAGCTGAGAGACTGGAGTCTTAGCTCCCCACGCTGCCCCTTTTAGGTCAGTGGAAGCATTCCTGGTGAGGACGTACACCACCGACCCAAGGAGGGTAATATGGACATCCACCACCACAGCAGGCTTGTTGTATAGACATACCCTTTGACAACACAGCTTTGTGTGGTTGTACCTAGGCAGAGTGGGTGTGTTCATGTAAATACAGTCTGGTCCTGAAGCCTTTTCCCCTCCCCAGCTCATCACTAACTGTCAGGGAGAGCTCATTCAGATCCTGCTTACATAAGGAAAAAGACACAACTACAGCGCAAAATTTGCAGTACCAGTTACTGGTCTATTTGTGTTTTTAAGTGCAATTCAGAATTAACTGCTCATAGGTATTTAACTTATGTAAGTCAGGGTGATCTGGATTGTTGTAAATCAGGGTAATTTTCTTGGATCCCAGTAAATTTCAGCCAGGACATGTATAGTATCTTTTTGGTTTTTAAAAAAGTTGTGTGCAAAATCAATTTTGGATCATTATTTGCAAAGCTGGTCTTCCTTCCCTTTGGGGCTCACTGAGAACTTGTGTAAATATGAGAAGGGTTCAGTAGTTCCGTAATAAGGGCCTGATTCAAAACTCCTTGAAGTTAATGGAAAAAACTCCCATTGACTACATTGTTGGATCAGGCCCTAAATCCTCTGAGGTTCATTTCAGAATCCAAAATACAGGAGTACAGTTCAAAGTCCAGTATACTGAAAAGTTGATTAAAATCAATACTTAGAAAGCTTCTGTGCTGTCTGTTCCCTTTTGATCTGTGGAAGCAAGCAGTTCCATTAATAGTTTGTGGAAGCAAGCTTCTATTTCACCTTTCTCTTATTTCACAGCAAAGCAATCAAAGTTCAGTGCCCATCACAACAGATACAGCACAAGACACATGCAGTTCAATAAGCACGTCAATCCAAGTGCCTAGGTACTGATAGTGAATTGTGATCAAGCTAATGTAGAAACAGCAAAACAAAATATCTGTCAATTTGAATGCCTCAAACATTGTCCTTAGTAATTTTCTATTTCAGATCACATTTATCAAGTGCATACTTCCATTATGTCATTTTGTTTAGACTTGTTTTTATTGACTGAGTAAATAACTCGATTACAGTAGTTACAGTTTTCCCTGTGGCAACAAGCTGCTTACACTTCTTTAACTGCACTGTGAATTAGGAGATCTCATGTTGTCAGAAGCCACTGAGCTCCTTGTCCCTAGAACTGCTTCTCCTCCATTCTGCCAAGATGAGTGAAAACTAGTAGCTTTGCCAGTACGTCCCTCTGGATCTGTTATATATGACAGAGGTAGGTAATGTCTGGGGCAGTGCTTCATTTCTATCATCTGTTTTTAGTAATACACTTGTAAACAATTTCTCATGTCAGATTTTTCTCTGCTCCTAAACATATCTTGAGCATACTGTGTTTATAGCAGTAATATAAACAACAACAACAAAATCCCTAACTGTATTCCCAGCACAACTCTGGCATTTTTTTTATCACAATGCAAAATCCTTGGTTGGCCAAACAAATTAATACCTAGAAGAAGTCAATTTTATACCTGTCACGAGAAACCTGACTTCATTAATAAGACATGCATTAGTGGACAAATTATGCATCTCTGGTAATATTAAAATCCAAAAAGACTAGAATATGCTGGAACATATATTTGCATAAATAATGCCCCCTTTCCTCCCCCCCCAAGACTTTACAAGGAGACAGTGTAGAATTTGGTCTGCAAAATTGGCTAGGCACATGAAAGGTTTGATCCCACTCTCACTGGAGTCAACTGCAAAGCTCCCATTAAATTCAGTAATAGCAAGAACAGGCCCAAAACAAATGGCTTTAGTTTTTACTCACACATTTAAAACTGATAAAGGAATTGCTTTTTAATCCAGTGCATAGATAAGTAGAACTTACTGCTACAAGATCTCACAGACTGAGAGTTTAGTAGGATTCATATGAAAATAAGGCTATCCACAACTGCATTAGATAAAATAAAAATGTACAAGGATATACATTTATAATGGATAAAACTGTAATGTTTCTGGGCATAAACTAACCACTAACTGCCCAGACTCTGAGTCATTCTTCAGTGGAACTAAATCCACCCCATTTTCTGAACTGATACTGAAATGATATTGACAACAGCGAGGGCGTTCTTAAAGGGGGAAAAAAGAGGAAGCTTGGTCAATTATTGTTCTGTTTTGGAAACTTCAGCACCAGCTAAATAACTGTGTGCCCACTGGTCCCAAAGAACTGCCTGAGAGGCCAGGGTGCTCAGCATCTTTCAGGGCCATGCCCTCAATCTAAAGCTAATCCCTCTTGGTCAGGTTTGAATCAAACTGGTGGGGCAATGTACGGAGCATGTCCTGGCACTGTCCATGCTGTACCTAAATAGAAGTTTCCTGTGCCTAGTCATTCCTTGAGCCCCCCAGGAGATTAATAAAACTGCCAAATGTGATGTAGTTACCACTACATTCTGGACCAAGGCCACCACCACCAAACTTCAAAAAGGCCATTAAAACAGTCTGATGATGGCTGTTGTGGGCTACAGACAGGAATAGATCTGAGCCAGTAACCTGGAGGTGAAAAGCTTCATGCTCCACTTTCATGGCACTAAGCAAATATAAGAATAAATAAAAAAGTTTAATATACATGTGCTAAGATATGAAAATGAAAGTATAAGTACAAGTGAAATCAAGTTCTGAAGTATTATCTTTAAAACCTTTAATTTTGTGAGGGATTTTTGTTTGTTTCTGATTATCTTACAACGGTCACAATGCTGACCTGAAAGCTGGAGACAAACAGAAATGATTGTCTAGTTCACATGGATACAAAAAGGCTTGGGCTGCTTGACAAAGGGAGACTCTTCTGAAGTAGCGACAGTTCCTTCCTCTCTCGTATGTGTTATCTCTTTTTAATGGGTTATCTGAAGCAGGGAAGTGTTGCCTCTAGCTTTAGGAACAACCTTTGCTTGCTTCTGGGTGTCTGAGACCAAGACCCTTGTGGCTTCTGGGAGAGAAAGTGGAGAGTGAAGAAGGTGGAAAGATGGCAGTACCTGGAGTACAGAGGAATACTGGAGGAGGCTGCCTGCTTTCTCTACTCACTGGAAGGGGAGGGCAGAGTGCAGTTGTCATAAGATATGTATGAGGAGCCATGGTACAACGTAGGAAAAAGGTAGGCAACTATCAAGGAGTAGGTGGAAGCTTCAGGAGTCAGATTCCCTGTCAGATCTACTATATCCTGAGTGAGATAGGTTTATATTAAATGCTCAATAAATTCTCAGATAGCAACAGATACATTCAAAGATTTTAAGGCCAGAAGGAACCATGAGATCGTCTAGTCTGATCACCTGTATATTAAAGCCATTAAATTTCATGAGTTACCCCACTATTGAGCCCAATAACTTGTTTGAGTAATACATAGCTTCCAGACAGGCATCTAGTTACAACTGCGAAGACTTATAAAGGAATCTCACAAAACCGGGTGACTGGGTGACAAAATGGCAGATGGAATTGAATGGTGATAAATGCAAAGTATTGCACATTGGAAAAAATAATCCCAACTTTATATACAAAATGATGGGGTCTAAATTAGTTGTTACCACTCAGGAAAGAGATATTGGAGTCATCATGGATATTTCTTTGAAAACATTCACTTAATGCACAGCAGCAGTCAAAAAAAAGCCAATAGAATGTTAGGAACCATTTTGAAAGGAATAAAAAATAAAACAGAAAATACCATAATGCCATTATATATATCCATGGTACACCCGCACCTTCAATACTGGTCACCTCATCTCAAAAAAGGTATATTAGAATTGCAAAAGGTACACAAAAGGGCAATGAAAATGGTTAGAGGTATGGAACGGCTTCCACATGAGGAGAAATTTTTAATGAGGATGTTGTTCAGTACTAATAGTTTAAGTATATTCCATCCGTGCAGTTACCTTTATCAATCAAGCTTGTAATCTCATAAAAAAATGAAATCAATTTGTTTGACAAAATCTATTTTCTAGAAAATCATGTTGACTGGCATTAGTTATATCCATATCCTTTCATTCTTTATTAATTAAGTCCTCTACAAGTGTTTCCATTGTTTTCCTGGGACTGATGTCAGCTTAACCAGCCTATAGTTACCTGGGTCATCTCACTTTTCTTTTTGAATACTGGCATGAAATTAGCACTCTCCCAGTTTTCTGTAATTTCCCCAGTATGCCAAAATTAATTAAAAATTAACATCAGCAGGCCAAAGATCTCCTCAGCCAGCTCTTCTGGGTTCAAGTTGTCCAGCCTTGCTGATTTAAAAATACGTTTACCCCTAGCATGGTGTCAAGTAACAGTGGGTAGCCGTGTTAGTCTGTATCCACAAAAACAACAAGGAGTCCGGTGGCACCTTAGAGACTAACAAATTTATTTGGGCATAAGCTTTCGTAGGTAAAAAAACCTCACTTCTTCAGATGCATGGAGTGAAAGTTACAGATGTTATATAATGACACATGCCTGCATCTGTAACTTTGTTTTTGTGTTTACCCCTAGAAATGCTGTTTAACGTCCTCCTTAATTACTAATGGACCTCATCATGCTCATGTGACATCAATACATCACCCTGTTTCTTTGCAAATACAGAACTGAAATATTTATTGAACACACCTGCCTTTTCTGCATCATTACTAACAATTTTACTATATCTAATAATGGGCCCAATTACCACTCCTTGGATTTCTTTTGTTCCTAATATACTTAAAAAATTATTTTACCCATAGAGTAATTCTTTCAGGTACACACTGCATTTTCATGGAAGGTATATACTTGCAATTACAGGTTCTCCATACGTCATAACGTTCATGGGTTTTTCATGAATCAAGAGAACATAAACAAACATGGTTGATGAAAGACCTTTTAGTGTTATCAGTTATAATAAACAAGGGTTATGCAGACAAATAAACTGTGACCTGTGAGATCCAGTTCTGATTACCTGGGGTTTTAATCTCAGCTCTGACATGCTGTGGAGAGGAATTGATACCATTGGTCACTAACAAGGCATTCAGAAACACAATAAAAACATCTAAGCATGACTAGATCGGTGGTAGGGTCTCCTGTAAGTGCACCTGCAGGAGTGTTGTCATGTGGTATATATCTAAAGTAAATATTTATCAGCAATGTGATTTAATTTCATACACAGGTTATTGCAGACCACTTGAAATAGCAGAAATTGGATGATCCTAACTAACTGGCAGTGAGCAAGTTTGGCTATCTGATTTATTCAGATAATCAAGGACCAAGTCAGGTAATGGAAACTGCATAATATTTTCAATTAAAATATGTAAACACAAGTAAAAGGCAGGAAATTTGTTCTAGGGAGCCATTCAAATAGCAAAATGATTGGTTAATTGAATTTAGTATTTGAATATACCCGACTGTCCACAAGTTATATAATCTTGGCACATATTATAACATTGTTACAAGCAGCAATATGCTTGTAATTTTCCATTATTTTTCTTTTTTAAACTTGCATTTCTAGGGTGCCATGAGACACTTTAGGCTTCACCTGACACTTTCTGCTGGGGAAGCGTAGGAGGCTGGAGGGGTTCAAATTCATGCGCTCAACCTAAGGCCAGGATGCAGCACAGCTCTTCCATGGTCAATGGACTATAACCCCTCTGCTTTTGGGACCTAATCCAATGGTTCTTGAAGTTAATGGAAAGGGGCTGATCCAACTCCCAGTGGGAATCTTTCCATTGACTTCAGTAAGAACTGGATCAGGCCATATCTGAACATAGTGCTAGAGCCGTTGCATCTATAGTCATGGATCTCACAGCCTCTCCTCCGGCCAACCACCAGTGTCACCCTCCACTTATGCAGGGAAGCAAAGAGGTCCCCTCATGGCATAAAGGGGTGCAGTCCTCTGTGCACGCTCACATAACTCTGCTGCAGGGTTACAGTGATAAAGATTCTGCATGGAGAGTGGGTCAAAAACCCCCCACCAACTACTGTGAAATTTTGAAACACTGTTGTTTTTGATGAAAAATCAGAACTGACAGACAACGAAAACATTTTTGATTTTTGACAATTGTTTTCTGTAGAAAATTTTATTTGCAGAAATTCAAAATGTTTGAAAATTGAAGTCTGAATCTGAAAATGGAAAACTTTCCCCAAAATATTTTTTGGGTTTTGGTTTCCGTTTTCTTTTGTATTTTTTAATGTAAAATTTAAAGGAAAACCACATGCTGCTATGAAAATTTTGCTTTGTTCAAAAAGCCATTTTTTGTCCAGGAAAACCCTCTTCAGCTAAAAAAAATTAACCAGCTCTAGTAACATCCTTTTGCTTCAGTCTAGCAAAAGCACTCCGGTATGCGCATAACTCTTAGCATGACTTCAATAGGACTCTTCATGTGCTTAAACTCACACACATTCGAGTGATTTCCTGGATCAGGGCCTTTGTGAGCAGCCTTTATTTACTTCTCCCACAAAACATCAGAGATGTCAGATCAACAAACATTCTATTTTCAAAACCACCATGATCAAGAATTTCCTTGAGATTATTTATTTTTTCATAATTTTATATTGATGTTTACACATATCCCACTCCCATAAAAAGCAAAATCAAAAATGTTCTGCATCGTTTACTTACAAACAACAGCAGGCTAATTTCTGGCTAGAACAAACAAGTGGTGATGATGATGATGATAGTAATAATCAGTAAATGTTTTTGAAATGTCAAGATGCTGATCACCAAGAGAAAAGCTGGTCTGTGACTTGTAACCTGAGAAATAGAGCCCAAGAATCAGTTTCCATAGGATTATCAAGTTGAAACATGAATTCCCTCATGGAAGATTTCAACTGTCAGCCTCTGAGTGGAGATCAACAACAGCTGTCAAAAACAGTTGAGTAACAGATGGTATGAATTAAGGCTCTATAAAATAAGGTCCCAATTAATGAAATCATCATTCTTTAGGAGGAAGAGTGTTTAAGCATGTGCTAGACTTTAAGCCTATCCTAAAGTACTTTCCTATATCAGGCCCTAGAACTGGAACTAGTGGTAGTCAGCTACCAAATTAGATCATTTCAGAAATACAAAAATGTATAATTTTAGAATTAAGACACCTTTTCAATGGTCTGCCACAGTAACAGATATTTTCCTGTGTCATTTTGAACATAAACAACCTATGTTTTGTACTATTAACAAACAATGTATTAAGTATAGGAATTTAAAATGCATAATTATAAAAGTTCCTGACTAGGTTTATAGATTCATAGATTCTAGGACTGGAAGGGA
>NW_020664490.1:11008915-11045858 GCF_002925995.2 Terrapene triunguis
ATATCTAAGTCGTTGATGAAGATATTGAACAGAGCCGGTCCCAAAACGGACCCCTGCAGTACCCCACTCGTTATGCCTTTCCAGCAAGGTGATACTTTTAAAAACAGTATCTCAACTCAGATGAATTATGCCTGGTTTCCTTCCGGAAACAAACTCTTCAAGGTTTGCATGAAGCTCTATGAAGAGTTGAGTTGGCCTTGGACTCCCTTTTTCCCCCTCACAACTTCCACTCTCTCTAACAGGCTTCCCTTAAAACTTTCTTCTTTCCAAAGTCTTCAGGGTGTGGGCCCTTTTTGAGTCTTTGGGGAGCAACAAAGCAGGCCTACTCCTACCTCACATCTGCCAGTATGTTTTGGGAGCAGGTAGCCTGCACCCTTCTGCAGAAACACTGGGTAATGTTCTTTCCATCTCAATGCTGCCACTGTTGCCATTGTTACACGTTTTCCTTATGGTTGTCCATACCCCAGAACATATCTAAAATTAGATGTGGAGAGGGAGAAAGCCTATATTCCTCCTCCCACACCCAACTTTCAACATGTGGGAAGAATCAGCCAATAGCTGCCTGAAAGATGGGGGGGAACAGTTGCAAACTTCTGTGCCCCTTATGAAAACAGTTACAGGTTAAGTGTGGGAAGAGCTGGGGCCTGTTGGAGGAAGGGTGATCCAGGAGATGTGGGACTTCAGTGAGTTTTAAAAACTAACAAAACCCAGTCAGATTTGCTTATTATTATTTACATTATTGTAGTGCCTAGAAGACCCATCTGAGAATGGGACTCCACTGCACTAGGTCCTGGACCAACATTGGAAGAAATCCCTACTCTGAACAGCTTACAATCAAAGTAGATAAGACAGACAAAGGGATGAGGAAGGTAATATTAATATGCCCATTTTAAACACACAGGGAGCTGAGCCACAGAGAGCTTAAGTGATTTCCCCAATGTCACACAAGAAGTTTATGGCAGAGGCAGGACTGGAACACCCCTCTCCTAAGGCCTGGCCCACCGCCTTAACCATTAGTACATTTTCCTTCTGGTTTTTAGTTTCATTCTGAGGTTTGTGGTTCACAAGAACACAGAAACTCCAGACGAAACTTGTGGATGAGTGAACTAATTCCACTTACAAAATTCTCTATAATCCAGGCAAACTGCAACCAATGAGGTTTTGTACAACCTTAAAAATCAGATATCTGAGATGAGAGGTATCACAGGGGTAGCCGTGTTAGTCTGGATCTGTGCATCTGACGAAGTGGGTATTCACCCACAAAAGCTTATGCTCCAATACATCTGTTAGTTTATAAGGTGCCACAGGATTCTGTGTTGCTTTGAGATGAGAGAGGCATCAGATCACATATTTCATCCATTTGCCAGGGCTGTACCTCCCTTTATTACCTGCCATACATTTTCCAGTGCTTTGTGCCATCTAAGATTAAATGTCTTATTCAATGGGACCTCCAGAGTCATTCTGCAATAAGCCAACATCAGAAGATCCTGTGGCAGACATGTAATAAACTAGGAATACTGATCTGTAATAATTTTATGAATACTGTAGGTGACCTATACAGCTATACAAGGGCATTGGGCTTTCCTGTATGAATGTATTGGGTTAGTGATAGTGGGCTGTTGGGGAAAAAAATGGGAAGACAATGGATTTAGATAAGCAGCCTCGTAACAAACACTTGGTGGCAATTACAATGGCCCAGCTCATAGGGGTGAAGATGCCACTTCCAGGCTCCCTCCCAAGATTATACAGCTATTTATTTTGCCAATGTTGGGAGCCTAGAAATCAAAGGGACACTTAATGTTTAAAAAGACTCTCAGAGGGCAAGGGGGGGGAGAGTTGTCAGTGAGCTGTTCATCGGAGCACAGAGACAGGTCCTAGGGATATGTCTGACACAGTTGGGCCCTTCCCAGGATTCCAGGGGATGGTAAGTCTTAGGAAAGACAGACATGTATAGACAGTTTATTGTTTTAAGATATTTACTCTGAAAAGCTTTGGCTCTAAATAAACAATACTTTGCTTTAAGAAGGCTGTTTGGTCACTGGATGTCACTGGTCATAGCTCCCAGAGGCAAGATAGTCACTACATGTCTACACTACAAAATTATGTTGACCTAACATCCATAGGCATAGAGCTACTGCAGTTATTAAATCGCTTGTGTAGATGCCCAGTTAGCTCCTTGTGTTGATGGTGCACGTTCTCACCAGGAGCACTTGTATCGATTATACTGTCAGTGTGGGGCCTTATGGGATGGCTCCTGAAGGCCAGTAACAGTCAATGTAAGCAACAGTGTTTAAACTGACACTGCGTCGACCTAATTACATCAACCGTGACTCTACACTGCTCGGAGAGGTGGAATTACTCAATTGGCATAGAGCTGCACTTACGTTGGCGGGAGCCAAATTTAAGTGAAGACACTTCCACAGCTAGTGTAACCCACACACCTTCTGGGTGTGGTGTTCTGTCCCATCTAGTGGCACCGAGACCACTTAAAGAGAGAGATATAATGAGTCTGCTCTACAGCCTTAGATAACAGCCAGTTGGCTTTTAGCTCATGTGGTAGAGGCTCACCAGAGGTCCCAGGTTCAATCCTGCCCACTGATGACCAGGGTCTGGTGGTGTTAAACTAAGGGCACGTCTTATCTTTATCTAGTGTAGACACAATAAAATCGATCCCCGATGGCTCTGCTGTCGACTCTGGAACTCCACCGCAGCGAGAGGCGGAAGCGGAGTCGGCGGGGGAGCGGCAGTGGTCGACTCGCCGTCGTCCTCACAGCCAGGTAAGTCGACATAAAATACGCAACTTCAGCTATGCTATTTGTGTAGCTGAAGTTGCGTATCTTATGTCGACACCCCCCCACCCCTCGTAGTGTAGACCTAGCCTTAGTCAATGCAAGGCAGCCTATGTCAACATAACCCTATAGTGTAGAGCAGGCTTCAGGGGCTAAACCCAGTCAGTCCTGCTGAGGTAATCATGGTTAGTACTAAACATTCCGCTCCCAGTGAAGACATAGGGGTGAAATCCTGGCCTCAATTAAGTCAGTGGGAGTTTTGCCATTGAGTTCAATTTGGTCAGGCTTTCATCTTAGGACTTGAGACCTTGCAGGATCAATCTCTATAGACCTGGTCCTGAAGTCACGTCTGCGTGAATCTCACTACACTATCTAGGCCTAAGTATATAAAGGTCAGAAGACATGCTGGTTCTCACTGAGCAAAGCAGGAGTCACAGTTTACTCCCATGGAAGTGAATGGCAAAAATCCCACTCACTTCAGCTGGAGGAGACTGGGGGCCATAGAATTCAAAAGACAAAACAAATACTGCAGCAGCTAAAGCAAAAAAACAAAAACTGCAACAAAACAAAAACAGCAAAAAACTAAGGAGGTGGGAAGGATGCATGAAAGAACAGAGCCTACTTCTGACTGTCCGTTTAATGACTATCTCTTCCTGGCCCACTGGGGAAGCAGTCTAGCTGAGTCCATCACTGTTGCTGCTACTCTGTGTCCTTAATCGCAATAGAGTTGCACAAGGCAGTAATTACAGAGAGAAGCCCCAAGGAGTCCACACAGGGATTCTTGAGTTTCCTTTCAATCACGCAAAAGGAAGCGCAGAAAGGAAATAATTAAAGACCCAAAGCTTGATTGATCTGTTGCTGCAATTACGTAGTAACTGGCAAAGGTCACTGATCTCCCTCAGATTCAAATCCATACTGGGTCATTTCAAACAGTTCCTAGGATACTGACGGACAGATAATCTTATTACTAGCTATTTGCAATATGTTCCAGTTACATGTATATATTATCTGACTAGAGATAAGCAACAAAGAGTCCTGTGGCACCTTATAGACTAACAGATGTATTGGAGCATTAGCTTTCGTGGGATCTGACGAAGTGGGTATTCACCCATGAAAGCTTATACTCCAATACATCTGTTAGTCTATAAGGTGCCACAGGACTCTTTGTTGCTTTTTACAGATCCAGACTAACACGGCTACTCCTCTGATATCTGACTAGAGATGATATCCATACATTGATTGTATGTAAAAATATAAAGAAATCTCACTGAGAAATTAATATATTTTCAGTTATATACATATATATGAATATGAATGATATTTCTATATAAAGGATATTCGTATTAAGGGACATTATTAAGGGCCCAAGAGCAAACTATCCCACTGCATGGGAAAGATAGGAAGTATGGCAAGAGACCACCCTGGCTTAACCATGAGATCTTCAATGATCTAAAACTCAAAAAAAGAGTCCTACAAAAAGTGGAAACTCAGTCAAATTACAAAGGATGAATATAAACAAATAACACAAGTATGTAGGGACAAAATTAGAAAAGCCAAAGCACAAAACGAGATCAAACTAGCTAGGGACATAAAAGGAAACAAGAAAACATTCTACAAATACTTTAGAAGCAAGAGGAAGACCAAGGACAGAATAGACCCGTTACTCAATGAGGGGGGAAAGACAATAACAGAAAATGTGGAAATGGCAGACGTGCTTAATGACTTCTTTGTTTTGGTTTTCATCAAGAAGCTCGGTGGCGATTGGATGTCTAACATAGTGAATGCCAGTGAAAATGAGGTAGGATCAGAGTCTAAAATAGGGAAAGAACACATCAAAAATTACTCAGACAAGTTAGATGTCTTCAAATCACCAGGGCCTGATGAAATGCATCCTAGAATACTCAAGGAGCTGACTGAGGAGATATCTGAGCCATTAGCAATTATCTTTGAAAAGTCATGGAAGACGGGAGAGATTCCAGAAGACTGGAAAAGGGCAAATATACTGCCCATCTATAAAAAGGGAAATAAGGACAACCCGGGGAATTACAGGCCAGTGAGCTTAATTTCTGTACCCGAAAGATAATGGAGCAAATAATTAAGCAATGCAATTAAGCAATCAAATACCTAGAAGATAATAAGGTGATAAATAACCGTCAGCGTGGATTTGTCAAGAACAAATAGCGTCAAACCAACCTGATAGCTTTCTTTGACAGGGTAACAAGCCTTGTGGATAGCGGGGAAGCGGTAGACATGGTATATCTCGACTTTAGTAAAGCTTTTGATACTGTCTCGCATGACCTTCTCAGAAACAAACTAGGGAAATGCAACCTAGATGGAGCTCCTATAAGGTGGGTGCAAAACTGGTTGGAAAACCATTCCCAGAGAGTAGTTATCAGTGGTTCACAGTCATGCTGGAAGGGCATAACGAGTGGGGTCCCACGGGGATCGGTTCTGGGTCAGGTTAGATTCAATACCTTCATCAATGATTTAGATAATGGTATAGAGAGTACACTTATAAAGTTTGCGGATGATACCAAGCTGGGAAGGTTGCAAGTGCTTTGGAGGATAGGATTACCATTCAAAATGATCTGGACAAACCGGAGAAATGGTCTGAAGTAAATAGGATGAAATTCAATAAGGATAAATGCAAAGTACTCCACTTAGGAAGGAACAATCAGTTGCACACATACAAAATGGGAAATGACTGCCTAGGAAGGAGTACTGCAGAAAGGGATCTGGGGTCATAGTGGATCACAAGCTAAATGAGAGTCAACAGTGTAATGCTTTTTCAAAAAAAGCAAACATCATTCTGGGATGTATTAGCAGGAGTATTGTAAGCAAGACACGAGAAGTAATTCTTCTGCTCTACTCCACACTGATTAGGCCTCAGCTGGAGTATTGTGTCCAGTTTTGGGTGCCACATTTCAGGAAAGATGTGAACAAATTGGAGAAAGTCCAGAGAAGAGCAACAAAAATGATTAAAGGTCTAGAAAACATGACCTATGAGGGAAGATTGAAAAAATTGGGTGTGTTTAGTCTGGAGAAGGGAAGACTGAGAGGGGACATGATAACAGCTTTCAAGTACATAAAAGGTTGTTATAAGGAGAAGGGAGAAAAATTGTTCTTTTTTAACCTCTGAGGATACAACAAGAAGCAATGGGCTTAAATTGCAGCAAGGTCAGTTTAGGTTGGACATTAGGAAAAACTTCCTAACTGTCAGAGTGGTTAAGCACTGGAATAAATTGCCTAGGGAGGTTGTGGAATCTCCATCATTGGGGATTTTAAAGAGCATGTTGGACAAACACCTGTTAGGGATGGTCTAGATCAGTGGTTCTCAAACTAGGGCCACCGCTTGTTCAGGGAAAGCCCCTGGCAGGCCAGGCTGGTTTGTTTACCTTCTGCGTCCACAGGTTCGGCTGATCGCAGCTCCCAGTGGCCGTGGTTTGCCGCTCCAGGCCAATGGAGGCTGCGGGAAGCAGCGGCCAGTACGTCCCTTGGCCCACGCCACTTCCTGCAGCCCCCATTGGCCTGGGGCAGCAAACCGCGGCCACTGGGAGCTGCGATCAGCCGAACCTGTGGACGCGGCAGGTAAACAAACCAGCCTGGCCTGCCAGGGGCTTTCCCTGAACAAGCGGCGGCCCTAGTTTGAGAACCACTGGTCTAGATAATACTTAGTCCGGCCTTGAGTGCAGTGGATTGGACTAGATGACCTCTCGAGGTCCCTTCCAGTTCTATGATTCTATGTTCTATGTCTATATACTAAATGTAAATAGGCTTGGAAGGATTAGACTGGTAGTTGTCAGTAAACATCAATTTCACTGCACACACACAAACTGACAAAAAATATTTTAATCAATAATAATTGAAATTTACAGACAGGCAAAGTAAGAAAAATGCTGTTTGAGAACCTTTTAGAGTTTAATTTAAGATATTTACTTTGTATATTTTGACATGTGATGTTGACAATTTGTTTTAATGGTTTTAACGGTTATAAACCTTTACCTTTTTGAAGCTCAACATTTATTGTTATTAAACAATTATTGTCTGACTCCCCATAATTTCTCACAACTGTGAAAAATTAAATAGGTAAAAAGAAGAAAAAAGATTAAAACTCATAATTTTGCAAAACTGTGAACATTTACATTGATACAAATTAAAAAATGCTGAAAATAAACATTGATATTATCCATCTAAATTATAAAAAAATCCAAATTCTGCCATGCCTAAATATAAATACATCTTGATAGGTAATTAAGGTTTTTACTTTATCTAATCTATCTATCTGAATGATATGTATGTAGCATTCATAGAAAGAGGGATTATGTTTTAGAATTATAACTATCACACGCACATTCCTAGAAAATTTACAGGTGCCCTAAGGAAACAGTGAGCAGTTCAGAAATCAGGTTTTGGTAGAACAGAATAAAGATCATTTTTATAATCTACAGCTATTTCCCTCAAACAGTAGTTACTATTTCCATAAATAGTGTTTCCATAAGCTTTCATATATCACAATATCATATTCAAATATTTATATTGCAAAAAATAAAAAATAACGTCTGGGTCCCCAAAGAAAATTCTTTGAAAGAGGGAATGGTTGAGATGTTCAAAGCCGAGTAAGGAATTTAGGGTAAAATTTTCAAAAGTACCTAAATTACTTAGGTACCTAAGGCCCATTTTCAAAAATGATTTAGGCATTTAGGAGCATAAGCCTTAATCTACACTATAGAGTTAGGTTGATGTGAGGCAGCTTACATTGGTCTAACTCTGTAAGTGCCTACACTAAAATGTAGCTCCCACTGATGTAACTTGCCCACTACACCGACTTAATAACTACTCCTCCGCGAGAGGTGTAGTACTTAGGTCAATATAGTTAGGTAGATGCAGTGTCAGTGTAGACACTGCATTGCTTACATTGACTGTTGCTGCCTTTCAGAAGCCCTCCCACAATGCCCCACACTGACAGTTAAATCAGTACAATGCTCCTGGTGAGAATCTGCACTGCTGACACAAGGAGCATAGTGTGGAGATGCAAAAGGGATTTAATTACTGCTGTCGCTGTATGTCAAAGTAATTTAGATTGACTTAATTTGGTAGTGTAGATTTGCCCTAAGTGTCATTGAAAGTCAATGGGACTTAGAATCCTAATCATTTAGGTGCTTTGGAAATGTTAACATTTTACCTTTAGCCACCCAACTCCCATTCATTTCAAAATCAATTCTGAAAATATCAACTACTATATTTTAAGGTCAGGAGAGTGGTACCAACTATTTAAAATATAATTAAAAGCTGAACAGTGTTCATAATGATCCTGATATCTTAGAGTTGTAATAATGTTGTTAAAGTGTTGACTAGAGTGGGTTGAAAATTTTCTATCCACTGTTTTCCCCAATGGAAAATGTTTTTTCAAGAAAACCAGAAATGTTCACAAAAATATTAGTTTTGGTTAAGTTTTTTTAAAACAAACAAAAACCTCATTCTGGTAGGGGAAAAAAAACAACCACTTTCTCTCACGTCTTACTTTTTTTCCTCAGGAAAAAAGGAGCAAAATAAAGTTAAAAGTGTTCCCACAGCCCACTGAAATGAAACTAAATTGCCTGAAAATTTTCAATAATTTGCCATTTGTTTCAAAAACATTTATTAAAAAAATGAAATCTGCCACCAAAAATTTGCAACAAAATGACTGCTCTAGTGTTGACACATTTGGCTCAGAACCTGCAAAGACTCAAGCACATGCTTAACTTTACAGATCTATGTCATCCAATTAAAGTCAATGGAACTACTCACAGTGTGTAAAGTTAAGCACATGCTTAATCTTTACAGGATTGTGGTCTGTTTGCTTTTTCTCAAAGGAGAGACATTAAAAATTTGCATTAAAAGTATTTAAAGAAGCCTCCGAAGGTGGAATCTCTCCTGCTATGAAAGTCAGCATAGAACTGGTTATCTCAGGGTTCCAGATCACATTAAAGAAAAGGAGGGGACTCAACTGCAACTCATAGTGGTCCACCCTCTTCCTCTAGCACCAGTGACATGTATTTAATCTTTCCCTCTGATTGTTACAATGTTTCCCTCATACCATCCTGTGTACCCACCTAGCCTCTGAAAAGGACATAGAGTTCAAAAGATCCATACTCACTAAAGGAAAAATAACTCCACACAGTCTATGGATCAAATATTGACTTCATGTTTCTTACTTGCAAGACAACCAGGAGCACTACCATCAACATAGAAAAAAAGCCTAGCTGCTAACATTGCACCAAAATAAAAATTCAGAGCCTAGCACATTATGGATCATGAGCATTGCAAAAATCCAAGTGTAGCACCTGGAACCTGCTGGATCAGCAAAATTTTGGTCCCGAGCCCCTAAATTCTAATACCACCATAGAGAAAAAGTCGAGTTGCTCCTACTGTACTAAAAAATTTGGGAACTTGACACATTCCAGGGCAGGAGTGCCCCAAAAACCCAGATGCAGAAACTGGATCCTATAAAATCCATCCAAGTTTCAGCCCTTATCCAAATTCTATGAGATTAACAGAGAATAAGTGTACCTATTGTGATTGCACCCCAAACAAACAAATAAATAAATGCTTGATGCATTCTGGTACATGTAGTGCCTGGATCCATCTGTGTATCTTGGCAATTTCTGGTGTCAAACTCCTAATTGTACAACATAAATAGAAAATAAGGGGAACAACTCCTTCTTCACTGGAAAAATCTGACTCTTATCAATACTGGCCCAATATCACTGGAAAAACCTATATCTAGTACCTGGAGCCTGAGGGAACCTGCCAAATTTTAAACTCAAGCCCTGCGCCCCCCCCCCCCCCCCCCAATTCTACTGTCCAAATAGAGAGAAAAATGTAGCTGCTCCTAGTGAATCCTCAACTCGGGACCTTGTTACAAAGTGATGCAGCAGCACCACAAAAACATGTATCTGGCATCCCAAACCTGAAAATGCTACCAGCTAAACAAAAAAGGGCAGCTGCTCCATTTCCACTGCAAAAATCTAGACCCTGCTTCATCTCTGCTCAGCAGCCCCACCAAGACACATATCCAGCACCTGGAGCCTGCTGAATTATGCCACAAACCCCCAAATTGTACAGTCAAAATAGACAACACACATTGCTACTCCTCTTTGACCTGAAACATCCTGGCTCTGACACATCCCAGGGCAAAAACAATGCAAAAACGCATATCTTGCACCTGGATTCAACATTTTTGGGGGGGCACAAACCACTTAGTTTTACTGGAGAAATAGAGATCAAATATAATTGCTGTGAGGTCACTACAGAAATTTGATCTCTGATTCATCCTGGCACACAAAAGTTGAAAAATCCAAATACAGATTTGGATCCAGCGAGGTTTAGCCCATTTTTCTCCTATATCCCCAAATTTCTACCTTCTAGATAGACAGCACGTGTAGCCATGCTTTTCCATCAGATAAATCTGTATCCAATGCATTGGAATTTTCAAAGCAATCTGGGGGATTTTTAGATTTACATCTAACATTACAATGTGGTTTAAAGTTGATGGAAGATGTGCCTACCTCCTTAAGACTCCTTTGTACATCTCCACCAAGCGGTGATAAGCTAAAACCACATATTATGTGGTCATACACAGATACTAGACCAGTTCCATTGCAAAATTTAAATATTATACTATGACATTTGGATGCATCTAGAAAGTTCATATCATCAGATCTGGGTTCTTATGGCTATGCAGATGTACAATGCATAGGATACTTACTATACTGCTACATTTCACTATTGATGCTACATGTTTCTATTAAGACAATTCTGTTTAGATTTTTGCAGGGAAGTAGGTGCTGAGGTTAAAAATGAGCAGGATCCAGGTACCAGATATGTGTTTTCCAGTTCTGTTGGGTCAATAGGCATCAGGGTCTAGATCCGGGGTCGGCAACCTTTTAGAAGGGGTATGCCGAGTCTTCATTTATTCACTGTAATTTAAGGTTTCGCGTGCCAGAAAATTTTTTAACGTTTTCAGAAGGTCTCTTTCTCTAAGTCTATAATATATAACTAAACTATTGTTTTATGAAAAGTAAATAAGGTTTTTAAAATGTTTAAGAAGCTTCATTTAAAATTAAATTAAAATGCAGAGCCCCCCGGACCGGTGGCCAGGACCTGGGCAGTGTGAGTGCCACTGAAAATCAGCTCGGGTGCCGCCTTCAGCATGTGTGCCAGAGGTTGCCTACCCCTGGTCTAGATTTTACCAGTGATGCAGAAGACATTTACATTTGTTTCCTATTCAGATTGTATCATTTGGATTTGAGGGCCACAGTTGCAAATTTCAACTGGTTTTCGTTGCAGTACTCATGGACCGGATGCATGAAAGCCCATCATTGATGATTTTTTTTTTAATTATTGTGCAAAAGGAGTAGCACCAGTAATCTCTGGTGCCAAATGAGCGTGGGGCCTTGTGTGCTGTGGTTTATGGAAGGGAGCCGAAGGTGTGCGTGGGTCACTGCAGCTATTCCACGCGCCATTGGGGGGGGGGGGTCATTCTCCAATGGCTCGCACCGCTCCAGCTGGCAGCGGGTGACTGTACCTGGGAGAGCAGCTTCTCTCTGCTTGTGAGTCCCAGCTGGGGCTACTCAGCGGTGGGAGCAGCCCAGGGCGCCCTGCTTGGACCCGGCCTTCCGTGGGGGTCCCGGACTCCCGCGGCCGCGAGCCCCGATGCAGGGGACCCATCCTGCCCCCCTTGGAGCCAGTGGCCAACCCCCTGGGCGCCCCCCGCGCCGGGGCGGGGGCAGGCTGGCGCGGACCCCCGCGGCGGGCCGGGTCTCCATGGAGATCCCCCAGGGCCCCGGCACGGCCGCTGCGGTTGCCACGGGAGCCGCCGCCGGTCTCAGCTTCCAACGGGCCGGCACCAACAGCCGCGGGCGGGTTGAAAGTAATCAGCGCCCGCGCGGGAGGGGCTGCGCCGCCGCCTCCCCCGCCCCCGGGACGCGGCTACATAGGCTGGGCTGGGGGCAGCGGCGCGGCTCGGCGCCCTGGCTAGTCGCTGCCTGTCGGGCAAGGGGCGGCGGCAGGAGCAGCAGCAGCAGCAGAGGCGGGGTCTCCCCAGCTGCGGGGCTGGCGTGTAATGCCGAGCGCGGCGGGGCTCCCGGGGGCACTAGGGCGCGGTGGGCTCCTCGCAGGACCCCAGCAGCGGGTGGCGGCTCCTGCCGCTCGGACTCCAGCGTCCGCGGGGGCTCAGTGGGCGCTTGGCCCGGGCATTGCAGCCGGGGCTGTGGGGCTGGGGGTATAGGACCTCCTGGGAGCTCGCTTGCCTGTAACCCTCCCGCTCTGGGGACGTGGCTTCAGCGTGCTCTGCCCTAGTAGTATGCAAAGGCAAGGAGAGCCTCAGACCTGTGCATCAGGGAGCCCTCTGGCCTGGGTTACTGTAGGCGCTGGCTTTCAGTAGCCTCTTCCCTGGCATCCCTTGGGGGGAGGGATAGCTCAGTGGTTTGAGCATTGGCCTGCTAAACCCAGGGTTGTGAGTTCAATCCTTGAGGGGGCCATTTAGGGAACTGGGGTAAAAATCTGTCTGGGGATTGGTCCTGCTTTGAGCAGGGGGGTTGGACTAGATGACCTCCTGAGGTCCCTTCCAACCCTGATATTCTATGATTCTATCCCTGACCTCCTTTCCGCGCAATATTCCCCCTGGAGCTGGTGTCTTGCTCTGCTTCTCCGGAGCCGCAGCGCTTGTAGGGCGTTAGTGTCTTTCTAGAACTGCCTCTCCAGGGCTCCCAACAGGGAAGCAGAGGTTTTTTTGGGGTGGCATTAATGAAGGCAAGTCTGTCGCACTGTGAGTGTGGAAACAGACATACTGCTTATGAGTCACAGATTCTAATCTCAAAAAGGATCATTGTGATCATCTTGTCTGACCAATATAATGTAGGCCAGAGACCTCCACGAAATAATCCGTAGAGCGTATTTTTTAGAAAAAGATTTAAACCTTGTCAGTGATGGAGAATCCCCCATGACCCTTGGTAAATTGTTCCAGTGGTTAATGATGAGACCTAGAATCCTACGTTTAGAATAAGAAGCCGTCATGGGAGAGATCTGTGCTCCTTCTAGGAGGGGGAAGGGGAATCTGGACTGTTGTCTTTAGAGAGAAATTGGGGTGAACTTGCCTGAGATGACTAATATGCCATTCTCTTCTCTTCTTAGCTGTCAGCTGCTGACCTTGAAACAATGCATCACAACGATAAGAGTGGGATCTCCCAAGCTGGAAGTTGGGAGATCCGCCGGGTTGCAGCTGGGCCTTATTCCAACCAAAATCCCCCACAGAGGGCTGTGCTTGGGCTGCTGACTGAGAATGGGCAGTGCTTGAGGGCATGTGGCCAGGTAACTTTTGGGGGGTGAATCCCATTGCTTATTGTGGGGTTACACTGATAAGTGGCTGGCAAACACCCAAGGTGCCTTTTGTGCATGTGTGGATGATACTACTTAAGTCAGATATAGCTTGTGCGGTTGCCATGGAAGCTTTTCTTGTCTCCAAACAGATTTTGTCAAGGCCCCTGTTATTCCAGCACTGGGTTTCTTCTTACTATGCATCTTAACCAGAGACAATGAGGAGGAACTATGACTGTTTTTTCCTTACCTAAATTGAGTGTTTCTCTAAACCTAGTTCATCTTTTTTTAAACCTTACTTTTGTGAACTGATATGTAAACCGTCACGGGCATTGCTGTGAATGTTGGTAAACCGGAGTTTAAAACATACGTGCAAAACAGGTATCTAAAAGTCTGACTGATCAGGACATATTTAAGTATGTATATACCTAACCTGACTTCATTTCTCCTCTTTTTCCCCCCTCCCTCCCCAAAAAGTGACAAAAGCCTGATAAATGACCTGACCCTCAGCTTGCACTGGAGGGACACAATACCAACTCTGGCAATTTTATTGCAAATATCATGGTTTTTGGTGTCTTATTTACAGCCCTAGCTCCTGGAATCCTGTGATTACTTGAGACTCTCGGTTCAGCTCTTTTATCCTTAAATTCTAGCTCACAGGGTTGCAGAAACAAGCTTGAAAATGTGGCCCAAGTGCAACTTAAAGGCTCAAACTAGAAGGCAAATAAAAAGAACCCAGAATTTATTACCTCTTGACCTTTTTTTAAGGTCATTTCATGATTTCTTTTTTGAATGCTTGGGGCTGACAGTACTAGGTTTGCAATATGGAATTTGGCTAACACACATGATTTGCTTGTGTCTCAATATTTCATCCAGATCACACATGGGATTTAAAAGGGTAGTGCTTCAATCCCTGTTCAGTTAGCAGAGCTTTTTGAGGAGGTTATGGCTAGCTAGTATTCTACAGTGTGGCCCTACTGACCATTTCTCCTCTGCTCTAACTTGGAGCCCAGCTTTAAGTAATGTTTCTGGAGGGGGAGGGACTGTTAAGTGGCTTCTCTTTGCCCCTGGCCTATGGAATGTAGGGCTCAGTGGAAATGTATATGCCCCTTAACTGCCAATTACTGCTCAAAGGTTCCGTGGCTTCGGTATATGGCTCCTACAGTGTGTTGATATGGTGGCAATCATTCAGAGAGCAAGTATTCCTTTTGGGATAGCCTTTTTTCTTGGTTTCCCTCATTCTTCAGAATAAATTTAGGTGCCAGAGCCATTATGCAGATTTTAATCTGGTTAGCATGACTCTACTGTGTCATAGACTGGAATGGTCCTTGCATGTATAGTAGTTGCTACTCCTGTGCAAACCTCTTTTGAGGAAAGCAGTCCAGTGGGATTAGAGTAATAGATTACCATTTAAAGGTGGTAATCCTTAGAGTACATCTGGTATTGTGCAATAAAAACAGACCCTTTCCCCCCCATCGTCTTCAGATCTGAGTGTCTAAAGCCAGGCTCCTAAATAAAGGAACCTGGCTACAGAAGTTTGGCATACCCACAAATTCCACTGAAGCCAAATGCGGGTTGTAGGGGCTCAACATCTCTGAAAAGCTCTTATTTGAGTCACTGCAACTGCAGCTCTTATTGACATGGTGGGATTTGTGATTGCTCAATATTCTGAAAATTGGCCCTCTTTCATTTCAGAGCCTGACTTTGACCAAAGCTTTTTCAAATCTCAGTGCCTAATGTATTGCTGAAAGACATGACTTATGATGCACTTAATACAGCGTATGCTCATTGGGGGCTGCAAGCTCTTACCTCATGTTCATGGGATGAACAGACGAACTACTTGCCCAGTTCAAAACCTTCACTAAAGACCTGGACTAAACTCTAATCCACTTGTGCAGTTCACTGACATACTCACTAGAATTATAAGAAACTTTTGCTAGCTTTCATCTATTCTACAGGCTTGCTCTTGACTATTGGCGGTCCAGAAAGACTGATATGACCCTTATAAAAGGCTTTTATTAGCTTTTTCAATACAAAATCCAGTTTTTTTTCTGAAAACTATACTCTTAAAATTACCTCTTGCGACATAGGGCTTAGCATTAGTATACATATCTAAAAACCATTTTAACAACCTTAATATCAAATTATAAAAGACTGCTTTAAACTCTTAATGCAGCTCTTGTTTTCTTCAGCAAGCTAAGGTAACAAGTGTTGGGCTGCATTTAATGTTGGTAGTTCTCAACATGAATAAATTGAACTGTAGCTCAGAGCTTATAATTACAGTTGGCATTTCAGCAGAATTGCTCAGGCTGGCCATCTTGCAGATGAATGTTTGACACTAGCAATATAAGATTATTCAAGACTGAACCTGGCTTATTAAACTGGAAGATAGATAATTCTCCATGTAGCACAAATGTCCATCATTACAGCAAGATGGCAGTAAGCAGAATTTCCTAAATGCCAGTTCTAATGGCAAGCTTTGTTTCCACTAATGTTCAGTTTATTGATGCAAGTGCTTGCAGTCTGCAGTGCTAAGGAAAATGGGTGGCTTTCCTCTAAAAATATTAATTGCACTGTTTCTGTTTGTACCTAAATCTCTTCCTACAGGTTTAATCTGTACTTTATTTTCAGGGTACCACAATAGTCAGACGCTTCTCTGGCTCTGAAAATGCTTTCCCTCCATCTGGAAAGAATACATTGCCCAGCTGTATGGTCAATGTAACATCTAAGCAAGGGTTTGCTATATATGTAGATGAACCAGAGCAGAAAGACAGATGCAGCTGCACAGTTGTAGAAGAGGTGGAACCTAGCCTGTGTGAAGTGGATACTAGCACAATGAAACCCAATATTCATCTGCTGTTGGATTTGAGTACAGGTAACTGTCACTGCTCAAAATATTGCTTGTAACATTAATCTCATACATGAAGTGGTTGGCTTTTTTAACAAAAGTAAACTTGTCTAAATTGTTGGACCATATCAGGGAATTTTTGTATTAGAACCATAAAGTGTATGTGTATAACAAGTCTGAGGCCAAGAGAGACAAGGGGTAAGATTGAATTCAATTGAATTCCCCACAGCTTAGGCCTCTTGCTTTTCCATTTCTGTGTCTCTCCTTTTCTGTGAGAAACATGCAAGGCCAAACTGCTAATTGTGTTAACACATCCTAAGACAGAAAGTCTGTTCTCAAAAAGGAATCAGGCTTTGCAAAAACAACTGTAATTGTTCTTCGAAACAGAACACGGCTTTTAACTTGTTTGCTATGTATGTTAAAGTTTAAGTAGATTTGCAACATCCTGAGAATTGTTAGAAGTTAAAAGCGATAGTGAAGTAATAAGTAATGAATCTATGTTAAAATAGAGGATGTATGTGAATGGATGCTTGATTTAGATAAAGGATAAATTTTTTTTAGATAAAGGATGAATGGTCAGGGAAGTGCCAGCCTAAGAATTACAACCCCAGTCTCGATTGGCCGAAGAATGCGTAGACTAGAGATAACTGGATGACCCCCGGAGGGCAGGCCGGAATCCACCCAAGTGCCCCCCTGGATGGAGGGCTGAAGACTCCGAAGAACAAGATAACACTCAGCCATCAGGGATGTGCCACCTACTAATTGATGATCACCTCAAACAAACATCAGCAGGATGAAGCAATTCCCATAGACTTGTATAAGGACAAAATCCTATAAGAACAGACTCTAAAGACTGAAAACTTTTGAGTCTGGTTCTGCAACCACCCTCCAGGAGCATCGGATGTGCATCTGACAAGGACTCAGCTCCACCCTCGTGTGCAGGCTACCTGGCCAGTACTCTGCCATGAGCAACCTCTAGGCTGGTAACTATAACAACTGTGCAGAACTTGTATGAATGAGTGTGTGAATGAATAAGGAATGGTAGTGAAATAATATTAAGTTGCATATCCTGATTTCTCACTCTTTCTCTGTATTTACAATAAACCTGGCATTTTTTGCCTCATCCCTCTTATAAGATTCGGTTGGTATTATTTTATTAGTTTAACATAATTATCTGTAGATTACTTGTTCATATAAATGTGATTGAATCTTGTACTGCCAGAAAATCGGCAGGATAAGTTGAAAGGAAAAATGTCCCATCTAAATGTCTTGTTGGATGCCTTATGTAATAAGAATCCTGATTGTGCAGGTTCTCCTATGTTGGTGGATACATCATTGCAGTCACAACATGAAGTTCATGTGGATAACATCGTGGATGTAATGAATGTGGGAGACTATGCAGAAGACATTCATCAGTATCTTAGAGAAGCTGAAGTGAGTGGCTTTCACAAGCCTATAATGTCAATGTTTCCTTGACCCTACATGTACTGGCAACACTTACCTCTTAGATGTAGATTGCCACTCTTAAAGTATTGCTGCTTTCAGATTCTCTGGTTGTCATTTAGCATCTCTTTACTGCCTTCATTCTCTTTAACAAAGCATTCTCAGTAAGCTCCTTGTGTTGCTGGCCAAGGTCCAAGCAGGAGGTAGTGAGAGAAGATTCTTCTAAAATGCAGGACTGCTTTGACTCTAGCTCCTCTCTCAGATGAAATGTGTAACTGAGCTTTTCTGGGGTGAAGAGACTTTCAACAGCTCTTGAGAAACTATTTATCAGGTTGAGAGTAAGAGAGTATGGCAAAAAAGGCTGTAGCAATCTGAGGAGGTGGTGGTTACCTGCGGCTCCTACCCGCACCAGAGTAGTGCTCCCCTCCAAAGCTCCTACTATACGCTAGCTTTTACACTGTGCTAGATCTTCCTCAATTACAGTTGTCAAACTTCATGATTAACTTTTGTCACTGAATTCAGTACAGCTCTCCACTCACTGATGGTGGGAATCGGTAATGGTCTTAATATATTGACCATCAGTGAGAATAATTGCTTACACCATTGATATGGCAACAGTTGTTGTTCTTATAATGTCCTAATTACTGAACCTCCAATCTTTCCAAACAGATAAGGTACAGGCCAAAACCATATTACATGCGAAAGCAGCCAGACATCACCTCAGGGATGCGTGCAATCTTGGTGGACTGGCTGGTGGAAGTTGGGCAAGAATACAAACTTCGTACTGAAACACTGTACCTAGCTGTCAACTTTCTGGACAGGTTTCTTTCCTGCATGTCTGTCCTCAGAGGGAAGCTGCAGCTTGTGGGAACAGCAGCAATTCTTCTGGCTGCGTAAGTGTTCTTTGTTGCCTACTGAAGTCTTGACAGACAAACTTCTTGTGGGAAAAGACCTCTTCCTCTCATTTAGCGGTTGAAACTAAAATCTATTCTGAAGAGTTGTGCTGGTTCTGACAACACAAACCTTGTCGTGGTAAGAGCATGTTCATTTAAAAACAAATTATCATTCTACTTAATTCACAAACTCCTCTTACTGATTTTGAACATGGACTAAACCAAAACTTATTTTGTCTGGACCATATTGTATCACTTGGACTTTTGGCTCTTAAAGCTTAAGCTTCTTAACTTCAATGTGAATTCTGTTCAAAAAATGGTACAACGTGGCATCTTGCATAATATGGTTCTTAAGGAGGCAGTCTAATGTCTGTAAATGCTGCCCTGTTTGTATAGTCAATCTAAAAAGGACTTGTAGGCAAGAGCTGAATGTATTAAGCTGTCAAAAGGTACCATGTGTGTTACAGGATATGCCTAGGTGGGGGTTGAAGTCTGTGAATCTTCTTGGATGAAGGTGGACCCATATGCTCATCCCAGCACTGACTCTTACAAGCCTTTCTTTCTGATTGAAACTTCCAACTTTATAAACTTAATGAACTTTTTGCACTCCTTTTTAGGAAATATGAAGAGATCTACCCTCCGGAGATAGAGGAGTTTGTGTATATAACAGATGATACTTACACAAAGAGACAGCTATTAAGAATGGAACATCTGCTCCTGAAAGTACTGGCTTTTGACTTGACAGTACCAACTATCAACCAATTTCTCCTTCAGTATTTACAAAGACATGGAGTCTCTGTCAGGACAGAGAACTTTGCAAGGGTATGTGTTACTGTCTTCCCACAGCCTTAAAGGAGTGTGATTGCTAAAGCAGGAACATGTGGGGGGTGGAGATGTGGGAACTTTCAGACTCTGTTTACTCTCAGGAGCATCCTCTTGATTGGAAAACACCTACCATAGGGAACATGCTGAGGGTGCTTGCCTATCAAACATGACTAACACCCTGATAAACCAGTACCCTAACTGGAGATTGCATAAAGTGCAGGCCTGGTAACAGTGCACAGCACAGGAATTAAATCTAAACCTAATAGCAAAGTCTGTTGCGCTGCTTGCTTTCCAAAACTACAGCTTTACACTGTCTATATTGATAGTACATATATAGTGGTAGAGCCCAGAGGCCCCAACAAAGATCAGGGCCCTGCCATGCTAACCACTGACTGTACCAATATAATATAGCTCTACAGGACATATCCTTTCACTATCCATGTAAAGGACAAAGGGTAAAAGAAAGCAAGTCTTATTCCCACTGTCACAGATGGGGGAGCTGAGGCGCACAAACTAACTTGCCTGGGGCCATATAAGAAGCCTGTGATAGAGCTGAAAACAAACCCAGGCCTCCTGAGTCCCAGTCCAGTGCCTTGACCACAAGACTGCCCAGCTGTCACTCAACTAACTGGTATCTCTCTAAAAGGTGACTTCTGGCCCCATTGAAGATCATTGTAGAACTCCTGTTGACTCCAGTGAGGGCAGGATTTCACCCTAACTTTCTAAACCGATAAAACAGCTTTCAAACAGAGTATATAATGATCCACTGTTCTCCAAAACTGTGCTGGAAAGATAACCAATGCTTCTTTAGAGCACACTGAATTGATCCCACTGTATACACAGAGGTCTATTTGAAAGTAACTTTTGCAAACTTCTTTTGCCTAGTATGTAGCAGAGTTGAGTCTCCTGGAAGCTGATCCATTTCTGAAGTACCTTCCTTCACAAACTGCTGCAGCAGCTTACTGTCTAGCAAATTACACTGTGAACAGGCATTTGTGGGTAAGCTGTTAATTATCTGAGGTGCTGTGGAACTGGGGGTTTCCTACATCTACAGGTTCAGACTTGAGTGGAAAGAATCTCCACTCCACATAGTATGAACTAGCAGATCTCTTGGGAGGGTTCTAGTTCAACTAAACAGGCTTTTCCACTGGCACACAGTTAATATCTAGCTCAGAGGTGGGCAAACTACCGCCCGCAGGCCACATCCAGCCCACGGGACCCTCCTGCCTGGCCCCTGAGCTCCTGGCTGGGCAGCTAGCCCCCAGCCCCTCCCCCGCAGCCATGCCGCCACACGGGCAGCACTCTGGGTGGTGGGGCTGCACGCTCATGCTGGGCAGCGCAGCAGTGTGTTTGGCTCCAGCCGGGAGGCGCGGCTCCAGACATGCTGCTCTGAGCAGCATGGTAAGGGGGCTGGGGTGGGGGGGTTGGATATGGGGCAGTCAGGGGGCAGTTGGATGGGGCAGAGGTTTGGGGGGGGCAGGGAACAGGGGATTGGATAGGGGGTGGGGTCCCAGGGGGCCTGTCAGGGGGAAGGGGTGTGGCTAAGGGTCAGGGCAGTGAGGGGACAGGGAGCAGGGGGTCAGTTAGGGGCAGGGGTCCCAGGAGGGGTTGGTCAGGGGACAAGGAGCGAGGTGGGGGGGTTGAATGGGTGGGGAGGTTCTGAGGGGGGCAGAAAGTGGGAGGGGGTGGGGGGCAGGCTGTTTGGGGGGCACAGCCTTCCCTACCCAACCCTCCATACAGTTTCGCACCCTGATGTGGCCCTTGGGCCGAAAAGTTTGCTCACCCCTGATCTAGCTAGTCAAAGACTTGCTCCTCTCTTCCATCTAGAACTTCTGCACAGGCAGGAACAATACTTTGGCCACTGGCTGAGACTAACTTGTTATGGTACACAGTCCTAATGAGACTCATCATATAATTAACCATCTTGTCAATGTATTGATCCCACCCTATAAAAAACTGATAGACTGGCCTCTCTGCAACTGTCTTTGTGTTGGGGGGGAGAAGAATCTTAGTGCACATGGTTTTATCCAAATACCAGTCTTATTGGTATTTGCCTATGTGCTGTAGGAATTATTTCATTTGGTGGTAATGGTAGGGAACACTAGTCAGAACTGGTGAAAGACACCAGCAAGCATTCTGTCTGCATCAGAAGGAGCTTCTTGTCAGCCTTCTCTGCTGTAGTAAAGACCTAAAGTGGACATTGATGCTAGGATGCATCTGGGATATTGAGAGGGCTCACATCCTCTATGGTGACTGCTATGGGATCTCACTTCAGCAGCAAAATAGTTGCATCTGTCCATCTAAGTATTCAGCAGAAATGTGACTTGCTTCTTGACAGAGGGCCTCTACCAAAATCTGGAAGACACAGTACCTAACCAAATGCAATAATGTACAGTAATTCTTTTCTCTACTGATCAGCCAGAAACACTTGCTGCATTCACTGGGTATTCGCTAAGCGAGATAGTGCCTTGTCTGAGTGATCTACATAAAGCATGCCTTGATGCTTCTCATCGACCACAGCAAGCAATTAGAGAGAAATACAAGCTGTCAAAGTAAGTTCTTAAGACACTAAATGCCTTCTGTTTGGCTCCAAACGACAGCAGGGATTAAAATTGGCCAAATTTCCTCAACTGATGCAAATCATGCTGTTCTAATCAATGGAGCTATGCTATGGGAGGTCCTATGTGCAAGCTATTTAATCAAAAGTTTCTACATAACTGGTAGTCCTATCTAGTAGCTCCCCTAACAAGGTAGTAGCTGATACTAACTACACATGTCTTGAAGGTTGAAGTGATCTTAATAGTAAGAACTGTTCTTCTTATAAGAGCAATCTTATAATCTAGACATAGCCATAACTCTGTATTTCAGATTTGCATGGTGCTGAAGCACTCAGCAGCTGAAACCCAAATCATTCATGTACCTCAAGTAGGGTTTCCTACTAACAAGATGTCAGTTAAATAACTTGTAACTAACTAGCTGCTTGTTTCTATTGCAGGTACATGCATATATCCTTTATGGAGCCACCAGCAGTTCTTCCTCTGCAATAAATGCCAGTGAACCAACACACTAACTAAAATCGAAGCACTTGCTTCCTGATCAACAGAGTTGGTCTTACATTTTTATAGGGCACTGCAGGTCATGTGTCAGTAACCATGATGCTTATTGTTTTAGCTGACATTTTTAAATATGATTTTTTACAAGGACTCTAGACTAGTTTTAATGTAAACGAAAAGCACTTTTAATAAATATCTTGCCTTATGAATGTCTCTAGCTTCACTTGTCTAAGCTTTAACTTACTAAGAATTGTGGTGGATTCTCCATCTTTGGCACCTCTTTAAATCAATATTGGGTGAATTTCTGTTTGAACTGGAGCATCTTAGGAAAAAAACTCAGAAATCCTATGGCCTGTGTTCGACAGGAGGTCAGACTGGATTATCATAATAGTCCTTGTGGCCTTATAACCTATAAATCTTATCTAGATCCCAAAATGGGTTGTGAATCAAGAGGAGAAACTGTATTGACTCTTACCATAAATTAATATAATAGCTGCCCTGCAGATCTTGCAGTCAATCTGTCATTTGAGTCTTGTTTCAAACAATAGGGAGGATAGCAAAGGCAACACATGAGATCACCTAACTATGAAAGTTAGCTATTGAAAGGAATTATATTCAAGAGGATTTGTGCAAGTGCTGCACCATCAAATCATCAGTGGGTGGCTAGCTTCTTTTAGGTGAGATCATAGCAGAAGTGGTCTTAAGGGAATTGGAGAAAGCCATATGGCTAAGTTCAGGGTTGGTGTTCCCATGTAGAATGTGTAGGCATGTATTGGGGAGGCAAACATGCAATCCTTGAATACTTAATTGGCAGAGGAAAGAAAGGGTAAGGGTGAGGTGAGTCTACAGCAGATGAGTAGTGAGGGGCAGAATTGTGGGGACTTTATAAGCAAAGATGAAACTTGATGCTATGGCGTGGGGAGGAGAGGCAATGCAGAGAATCGAAGGGGAAGAGATGTGATATTCATGGGCCCCTTAGATGTGCCTAAAGTTAGGGGACATGTAGATGTTTGAGGCCAAAGAAGTGGACACTGCAGTCATTAAAATGCAAGATAAGGGCTAGGAGTGCTAGCTGTGTAGGAAAAAAAGTCTCTCTTCTGGGAGCTGCAGCAGGGTTTTGACACTACTGGGGAGTTGGGGGAAATGACAAGGGAGAGAGAAGTCAAAGATGCCACTTCCCTCCCAGCTGTGCACCTGAATGACAGGAATGACTTAATAGTGACAGAACTTGAGCAAAAAGAGGAGTTGGGGTTTTGGCCATATTAAGCTCTTATGGTGCTGTGGAAATGTTTATTTCAGCCTGTCTGACTAAATTGAGACAAGTCAGGAGTGGAGAGGTTGGTGGAAAAATATTTCCATCTGTGAGCACGCACACGCGCACACACGCGCACACACGCGCGCACACACGCACACACACACACGCACACACACGCACACACACACACACACACGTTTTACCTGGTCTGTCTCAAGAAACAGACAATGACAGCCTTCCAGGATAAGACTTCAGGGGAGAACATATTAAAGCAGCAGTGAGGATGAATTCGGGGCAGGCAGTGCAGGGTACCTGAGATTGGCCCTTAAAGAAGTAGAACCCCTGGTGAAAGCAGAATTGAGGTTGCAGAAGACCAACCAGAAAGAATCCAGGATGAAGTTAGAGGACATTACATACTGAGGCCTTGGGTACTTTTATGCTATAGAAATTAGAGGATATCTCTAGATCCCAGTGTAGGATTCTTAAATACTGCACACATTCTAGTACTCTGATCTCTCAATATGCCACACAACCGGATTCCCCTTCACTTAAGACTAGGCTGTCAGGGAAATGTTCTTAAATTCTTCCATAATGACTTCATCCCACTTTTAACATTCCCATTTTACCCTTGTAATCTAAACTCTGCTTTTTAGGGTTCATAACACCACAAAAGACTCATTGGGGAAGGAGCCCTCTTGATCTTCCCTTACCCAAGCTGTATCTTTTCAAAGAAAGCTTGAAACAAATCTGACTCCCCCCTTGGCCTAAAGTCCTTCCAGTCTGTTAATGTTAACAGACACAATGTGCTCAGTAGATTGTATGTAAATACTGCAGTCATGCCAGGCATTGGACTACTACCTCATCTAATCTGAAAAGATGCTTTGGTATCTATCTGCCTCTTTTTGCCACAGGACATTTCATATGTCTTCCCTAAGAAACTTTCCCCTTGCTTCCAATGCATATTGCAAACTGCTTCTTTAGAAGTAAAAGTTCTAGTGTGCATTTGAACAGCTGACACTATCTGCTGCCATCTGTCTTGATCCCTTGTGTTTTTGTCCTTAATGGTGTCTAAAACACCATCTGATTTAGTGGCTACAGGTTGTCATTAACATCCTGTCTAATCCTTCTTGAGATGACTAAAACTCAATACAAGGAGACCTTCTGCTGACCTGCAGCTCTCCCAGGACCTAAACATATTGGCCTTGTTTTCAGCCCTCAGTGGCATGTTGACTGGAGGGGGGGAAAAAAAACAAAAAAAACCCCTCTGTCTTTATCAATCCAGAGTGAATTTATTGAGTAGAATTTATTGAGCCACTGGAGCAAGTGCTCTATTAAAATAAAACATTACATCTGTGGTGTTACCTTAATCAAACTGGCACTTGCAAAAATGAAATCTAGTTTATGGGGTTATTTAGATCTAGTAAATGGTCTAATGTGAGGGTATGACTTTTTCTTTAATATAATGAATTAAGAAAAAGTGAGGTGCAGAAATAGACCAACCTTGGTTATTTAAGAGAACCTTTATTTAGCAGTTTCTGGGCACCTCTTACAGATCAGGTCTGTCTTTTATCCCTGGTTCCAATGTATACCCTTTCTTTTTAAATTCAGCCTATACTTTGAATAAACTAGCTGCTGCTTATAATGGATTGTTCCTTGAGTCCCTCAAAATATAATTAACATTTGAGGGGCTGTATTCTTGTTTGATCTCATAATCAGTATGGAGAGGCACTTTACATTCTGCATGTGTAGTTAAAGTTTTATAAGCTGAGTATGCAATCAACCCAAGGAATATGAAGAATCTAGGGACCATTTTTACTAACAAGCTACAGAGTTGCTCAGCAGGGAGGAGGTAGAGGTCTGAACTACTCCTGGGGAACAGAGGTACTATAATCAGGGGCTATGTTCAAATTTTAGGGTTTGAGTTCAAGAAATCACTGCGTTGAACACAAATTTGAAAAGCCATTAATCTGAGAGGGGAAGTTGCTTTGGCTAATTTTAGAAAATCCTATTGAGTGGTAACCACACTTGCTGTCCATATCATGTACTGTACACTAGGAAAATATTTTAACACTGAATGCAAAGCATCTGTTAAAATAGCTACTGTGCCACCTTACTGCAAAAACATGGCTCTTGCTTTATCAGAGGTAGAGGGGGAAAAAACTGCAAGCCCCTTCTAGATAGTTTATGATATGGAATATTAATCTTTCCATAATGTTTCTTCAGAGAGAGAGGATTGCTTTGCAGTAAAAATACAGGCTAAGCGAGCTGTTTTCTATCTGTGGCTGTGCCGGACTTGCAGTCACTTTGAGCGTGTTACTTAACCTTTCTGCTGAAGTTGCCTCCTCTTTAAAATGGAAATATATTTGCTTAGTAGGAATGAGAAAAGGATTCCTATGCAAATATTTGTGAAGCACTTTGATATCCTAGGATGCAAGGCACTATAAAAGTCCAAAGCATTATTTCTACCCTAAGCCCTACTTGACACTCTTGCCTGACAGAAAAACCTTGCCGGGGAAAGGGTAGTGAAAAAAGCTGAATAGAAAATGTGCATACGCTGTGGGAGACACTATGACTCAGGCCAGAAGTTGTAGTTCAGGTTTGAGGGAGGGTGTGGAAATCCTTCCCTTCCTTGCTTTTCATGTAACAACACACTATTGAAAATCTGAACTGTTAGGTGGTTGACATGCAAACTGTCACTAAATTTAATTTGCCATAAATGGGTAAACAAAAACTCATCATTGAACTATTACTAACCAGTCTCCTCTGATTCCACCAAAATGAAGCTGGTTTTGAGATATGAGTGCCCAAAAGGCTGAAACTATTTTGTGTGTTTGTGTATAATATATATAATTTGATTATAGTAGCATAGGCCTGACCCTCTAGCCCTTATGTGATTCTGCTCTCTTTCACTGGTTTACACAATATAACCCCACTAGTTTACTGCTGTTTTCCTCCTGATTTACGATGGTGTTGAGATTAAAATCATACCCTCAGTTTCCATGGGAGTACTCATGAGTAAAATTAGATACCAAGGAAGTTAGGCGCTTAAATACTTATCAGGATCTGGGCCCACATCCTTATTTCAATAGCCTTTCATACTATTCTTTTTTGCTGCAATTTGAGTGGCTGAATAGAATTTAGAAGAACAGAGTTTTAAGATGAGACTGTGTGTCCAGTATCAACCTAGAAGGAATTTTCATCACTTAGCATTAAGCCCTAGAAAAACAATGGTTTATATAAATGTGAGCTGAATTGTAACTACTGTGTATATCACTACTACAATTGTTTGTTACTATAAGAGGAAAAATAAAGGAATTTTAGGCCTCAGAAATAAGGCTTAGAATATTTTATGTAGGAAAAACTCAGTATTAATTGAAATAATCTGAAACACAATTTCCAGTATACTGTATTCATGTAACCAGCATATCAAGTGTATCTAAATGGTCTAAAGTGAATCATTATTTTAATGTTAGATCTGTGGAGTAAGCTTTTTAGATGAATAGATTCCAAGGTCAGAAGAGACTATTTTCATGAACTAGATGGATCTCTTGTCTAGCCCAGGCCATTTAATTTTGACAAAATAATTTCTAAAGCATATCTTTTAGAAAAACATCCAATCTTGATTTAAAGATTGTAGTGATAGGGAATTCACCACAACCCTTGATAAATTGTTCCAATTGTTAATTACTCTCCCTGTTAACAATCTATACCTTATTTCCAGTCTGAATTTGTCTAGCTTAAACTTTCAACCATTGGATCATGTTATACCTTTCTCCGCTAGACTGAAGAATCCATTGTTATATATTTATTCACCATGTAGATACTTACAGACTGTAATTAGGTCACCCTTTAACCTTCCCTTAGTGCAGTGGTTCTCAAACTTTTGTACTGGTGACCCCTTTCACACAGCAAGCCTCTGAGTGTGACCCCCCCTTATAAATTAAAAACACGTTTTTGTATATTTAACACCATTATAAATGCTGGAGGTGATGTGGGGTTTGGGGTGGAGGCTGACAGCTCGCGACTCCCCATGTAATAACCTTGTGACCTCCTAAGGGGTCCTGAGCCCCGGTTTGAGAACCCCTGCCTTAGTTAAACTAAACACATTGAGTGACAGACTCAAGAACTCAAAGGCATATTTTCTTTCCCCATACCATACCATACCACTTTCCCCATATCCACAGAGCCAGTTATCTCATCATAGAAGGCAATCAGGTTGGTCAGGCATGACTTGCCCTCGGTGAATCCATGTTGACTGTTCCTGATCACCTTCCTCTCCTCCAAGTGCTTCAAAATGGATTCCCTGAGGACGTGTTCCATGATTTTTCTGGGGACTGAAGTGAGGCTGACCAGTCTGTAGTCCCCAGGTTCTCTTTCTTCCCTTTTTTAAATATGGGCACCTTCTACGCCCCCCTTGGCTGGAGGAGCCCCAAGCTAGCTGGAGCCGCGAGACCCCCCCACCCCCAAAGGAGCCCTGGGATCCATCCCCTTGGCCAGAGGAGCCCTGGGCCGGCTGGAGCCACGAGACCCACCCCACCCGAAGGAGCCCAGGGACCCACCTCCTCGGCCAGAGGAGCCCCAAGCCGGCCAGAGCCCTGAGCCCCCCTCCTACCCCCACAGTAGGAGCCTCAAGATCTGCCTCCCTCTCAGCCGGAGGAGTCCCGAGCCAGCCAAAGCCTCGAGCCCCCGCACCTGCCCGGAAGAGCCCCCAGTCAGCCGAAGCCCTAGCTCCCCTGCCGGCTGCACCTGCGCCATGTCATGCCTCCCCTCCCCAGAGACCAAGCCACCCAGAGAAAAGCATACATCTTTCTTCTCTGGAAGAAGCTTTTGCTATGCCCCATGCAGGTTCCAAGGCGGCTGAGGAGGCGATAGCACAGGGGTTCTCAAACTAGGGGTCGGAACTCCTCAGGGGGTCACGAGGTTATTACATGGTGGGGTCGCAAGCTGTCAGCCTCCACCCTAAGTCCCGCTTTGCCTCAGCATTTATAATGGTGTTAAATATATAAACAAGTGTTTTTAATTTATAAGGTGGGTTGCACTCGAAGGCTTGCTATGTGAAAGGGGTCACCAGTACAATAGTTTGAGAACCACTGTGGTAGCACATATTGCCTCCTCAGCTGCCCTGGAACCTGCATGGTGCATAATAAATCAAAAACTTCCCCCCCCCAGAACCTTGCAACTGGGGGTCTGGTGGCTGCGGCAGCGCCAGGGGAGGCTGAGCCTCCCCATGCCTATTATACCCACCGCCCATGGCCATGGGACATTGGACCGGGTGGGCCAGTGGTCTGAGATAGTACCGAGAATTCTCTCTGTCAGGTGCTTGACTGGCTGGTTCTTGCTCACGTGGTAACTGATCATCATATGTTGTGTTGTGAAGGAATTTTCCCCCAGGTCAGATTGGCAGTGATCTTGGGTTGTTGGATTTTTGGCCTATCTCTGCAGCATGGGCTGCGGTTATCTTCTGGGATCATCTGGGTATATCTCACTAAATCAATTCCCTGCCACTGCAGGGGCCTCAGGAATTGAAGCCCCTCGATCCCTGTTCTCTGCCTGTGGCATACAGTAGTTTAGTCTCCTGTGCGTTTCAGTACTTTAATCTAATTCCAGGTGTCGGGTTAACGTGTGGGTGGCTGAGTGTTGGTAGCCTGTGATATAAAGGAGGTCAGACTAGATGATTTTGTGATCCTTCTTGCCTTAAACTTTGTGACTCTGGGACTCTTCTAAAATAGACAAATAGTGCTAAAAAGAAACATTGAGTGTTTTCTCTGTAGGAAGAGATTGTCCTGATAACCACAACTTTGTTTCTTTGGAGAGGGTGGGTTGTGTAGTTGCATTTGAGTGGGTAATATAATTGAATAATTCTAGAGAAGTAGTTGCAGTGTATTGGGATTGTTGAGCTGCTAATTCATGATTGAAGGACATATTCTGACCTGCCTGCCTTTCAGGGAAATGTGACAGCTTGATTAGTGAGTCTGTGGATATTCCTTCTTGTTGTCATATTTATAAATGAGTATTCCTGAGCCATGGAACCTTTACTAAGTAGTTAACTGTTGTGGGTGGGAGGGGACATACACATCATCTACCCTTGTATGTTCTTGAATCTATGGGTTTGAAACACTCCACTCATGAACTCTTTCTCAGCATGTCAAAGTGGATGCAGAACCTCCATTCTTCCTTTGTATCAGGCAAAGTTGGTGGGAATTGTTATATTTTATTGACTAGTAGTAAGGCTCTCATTGACCCATTGTTGAGTTATTTAACATCTTTTTTTTTAGGGCCATGCCATCCTCTCTCACTTTCTAAGCTCTCTCTTTGTTTTATGGGCAGTTTGAGCCTTATTCTTGCCTTCTAATGGCAGACTATCTGGAGAAGCTTCCATATATGAAAAATACAACACCTGTAACAGTAAGATGCCTGTGACATACACCCATTGCAATTGGTATAAATGTCTGGGTAAAAGGCATTTGCTTTCCTGTGGCTATCTCTAGTACAGCTTGCAAAGACAGAGACACAACACTTAACCTGTTGGCTCAAAGTTATTTTTGACCAGTGAATCCAAGCTGCCCAAGTCACTGTCAACATCATATATGGAACCAGTTCCTCTGCTCCACAGTCTGTCTGACCTGAGATAAAGAAAAAAAGGACTTAACAGATTGGAGCTCTTTGGTCCCCACAAAGGTGCCAGAATCCATGGCTGTTTTATCTTGGGGTTTTGTACTGCTGCCTATAAACAGGGCATTTTATTGTCTTTGGTGCTGATGGCATTGAATGCTTTGTCATTGGGCAGAATATGAGTTCTCGGGGCTTTGTTTTGGAGTTCTAAAGAAGAAAAAATATTCTAAAGAATTTTAGACTTTTTCCAATTCTGTTTCATGTGAAATCAGTGGGGTCACACTTGTGTAATAGGAGAGTAATGCCATGGCAAATCAGGTCCATAATCAGATATCAAGTTCTAGGAAGAGATGAGTCTTTCTCCTTCCGCCACCTCCTCTAGCTGTTTTCATGGACAGCAAGTATGAAATGGGAAAGAGAGCTGCAGGGCCCAATGCTGTATTAAATAGAACATCCATGGCTCATCCGGATGCCTAGGTAAGGTGATGAGTCATCACAGAACTAGAGCCTGATTAAACCTCGTGTTGATGAGTCATTCCTGTGCTGAGTCAACTCACAAGCCAGGAGCTGGTCCAGTGGCTCTCAGGGCAGGTATACAAGCCTCACAGGAGAAACTGCAACTCAGTCTGCTGAATGTCCCGTCATGGCTTGGAAATCTCCCTTGCCTGATAGTGGTAACAGATTCCATAAGCCTTAGCCTGCTCCAGCCTTGCTCTTGCTCCAGCTCTCTTCCTAGTCCTGCTCCAGCCTTGCTCTCACTCTGGCCTTGTTTCAGCCCTGCTCTGGACTCCTGATTCTGGCTCTGATTACTAGGCCTGACCATTACCAACATAGTTTCTGACAGCCTAATGCTAATCAATGAACTACCTACAATAAAATATAATAAACCCTATCTCGCTCTGCCTGACAGCAAAGGAAACTGGAGCAAGACTGTGGTGAATCAGACCCAACATTCTTTTCTTGAAAGAAAAGAGACATACAAAGTATCCTGCAATTGGGCTGTAGCCCACGAAAGCTTATGCTCTAATAAATTTGTTAGTCTCTAAGGTGCCACAAGTACTCCTGTTCTTTTTGCGGATACAGACTAACATGGCTGCTACTCTGAAACAGAAAAATGTACATCCTGAGAGAACAAATGAGCAACCAGAGCACAGATGAAAGCTGATGATGAGATTAAGATGCTGATGTGGCAAAACGACTAACCCCAAATTCCATTTTCATAGCAAGCGCCAAGGAAATAATGAACCAACAGCAAACACGATTACATTCTGTCAGCTTTATTTACCTAAGAGGCATATAATCAAGAAATCAATTGTGTTCTTTATAAAGTTTAGTCAGTCAAGAATGAAAATGTGGACTCTTTAAAATCCATTGCACCAGTAACCAAAACAACATAGTCCCTTATAATAATAATAATTAATAATAAATAATAGAATAATTATATTATTATCTCTTTGCATTTTGGTAGAGCCTAGAGGCTACAAACAGGATACAGTCCTGTTGTTGTAGGTGCCAGGCTTGGAAGGAAACTTATCCAAGGGTTTCCCAAAGGGACACTGGATCAGAACTCACAAAGACCATCCTATTAGTAGATGATTTTTGAATGTCCAGATAGCTACGTACAGTTAATATATGTTAGCCAAGATACTGTCCTTGCAGATTTCTCCAAATGTAACTGGGATAATGAAGACACAATGTTAGGCCATCCTCTGGGATCTCCAAATCTTTTAAATGGTGAATCTTCAAGGCCTATTTAAGTAAATTAAACTATTCAGGGTTTTTATATTATTTTAATACTTTTCAGATTACTCCACTAGTTTACCTATAATTTTAACTTTCTTCGTTACTTTTCATAGCAGTGCAAACCAGATACTCTGTAGTTGATTCTAAATTTCTCACGCATTTGCTTGAAAGAAAGATGGAAGCTGCTAATCATCAGCTTGTGAAATGCACTAATAAAATGTATTATATAGGCAAGTTAAAATGTTTTGATGAAACTGTTTTGATGCAGGAGCAATTTGCTACATTACAAGGGGGAAGGAAAGACTTTTGTGCTTTGCTATGCTATGGAACTGGTATAGTTAATCTTTGGGTGGGAGGAGAGTCTCTAGAAAGATGTTGGCTCCTTTGGAGGAGAAAGAAATGGAACATTAAGGATAGCACTGAAGTCTGAGCATGCTCCTCTGTTAATGACCACTTCAGAGATAAGCCTTGTTTCAAGACAACCAGTCAGTTGAACAGTGGTTACATAGTGCTATCACATAATTACTGGTGTGATTTTCCTTTTTCATACTTCCTCGTTTTATCTATTCCTAACTTGAATTGAGTTTTGCTGAATATTTCAAGTTGCTCACTCACCCAAATCTATATTTCATTCTCTGTGTGTGACTACTTTAAAAATGTATTTGCTGTCTGTTCCAGTCTGTAAACACAGAGTGAGAGAGAGGGATTTGAGAAGGGTCATTGGGTCATCTTTCTTATACACAGCATCACAGCTTATAGTAAGGAGGGGGCAAGTAAAGCTTTAACAAACAAATGATTTTAGACTTTAGATTTCTTATTACACTTGACCATGTGTAGATGTCTGAACCGACATATTTTATTAGCACAGTACTTGAGAACACATTGTCACATGCAGCAAAAACACAGGCTGTCGAGAATGAGGGCCTATAGTTGGGCCTAGGACTAATTAGCTCAGTCTCCAGGATTACTAATGAACCCAGCTGAGCTACAGCAGAACGGCCTGATTGGCCCACTCACCTGATTGGCTGAGGGGAAGCTAGCAGACCTGCTTTTAAGCTCAGTAGCAGCAGCTGCTAATTGCTGGCTACTGAACCCTTACACCTGCTATTGTTCCTGTGTGTGCTTTGTCTTGCTGCCTCTCCTAGCCTTGTTCTTGTCCTGCTCTTTCCCTGGTTCCTGACTCTCCACCTTGGCTTGGATCCCTGTTCCTGACTCTGCCCACTCACTCCCTGGTTGTTGACATAGGCTAACTGAAGGACTCTATGGACAATACCTGCAGAGGGCAAGTGCATGGTTTGTTTTCAGGAGCATAGCCAGTATTCAGTAAGTCTTCTGCATAATAATGTTTTCAGAATATTATACAACACTCACAACAATGTTATTGCTGAGAAGAACAGATTTGTTCCTCTCAATAGTTTCACTGTACCAACTCTGATTCATGAAGTTGTAATGTGTCTTGTCTTTTTGGAGAGTAATTTTATATTGCAATACAAAAGGCAGAGCTGTGCAGGTTGAATGGTGCAAATATGTCCTGTTGACAGCTTTATTTCTGCATGAGGACAGAGCTCTGCAGCATTAACTGATCTAGTCTTCTCAGAATTGTATGGTCTGCTAGTTAATGGGAATAGCTTCTTCTCTCAATGTGTGTATGTAACTCCTATTACTATTAACAGAGAGCTGTCTGTCTACAGACAGAGAAGTGTAGGTCCCCTTTTGTGTCCTCAGTCAGTGTGGGCTATTGACAACTTTGAATAAACATGGAGCATTGTTAATTATATGAAATTAACTGCACCAAAGTGTGAGACAGTAATCTTTGCAGGAAGTTGACAATTATCTGCAGCTCAATATATTTGTTTGGCTAGTTATTTTATAACTTTTTTGAAAGGATTTAAATGGCTAATGCTAAGTAGACTTAAACTAGGAAATTCCTTTTCTCTTGCCAAATTAAATATCCAGAGCTTTTTGGTAGTTGCTGTCAAGGCTGTATCCCCACTTTGAACTTTAGGGTACAAATGTAGGGGCCTGCATGAAAACTTCTAAGCTTATCTACCAGCTTAGCTTTGGTCCGCTGCCACCATCACAAGAATTCCCTCCCTGGGAAGCCTTGAGAAACCTTTCACCAATTCCCTGGTGAACACAGATCCAAACCCCCTTGGATCTTAAAACAAGGAGAAATTAACCATCCCCCCTCCTTCCTCCCACCCTCCTTTCACCAACTCCTGGTGAATGCAGATCCAAACCCCCTTGGATCTTAAAACAAGGAGAAATCAATCTGGTTCTTAAAAAAGAAGGCTTTTAATTAAAGAAAAAGGTAAAAATCATCTCTGTAAAATCAGTAAGGAGAATAACTTTACAGGGTAATCAAACTTAAAGAGCTCAGAGGACCCCCCTCTGTCTTAGGTTCAAAGTACAGCAAACAAAGATACACACTCGGGTAAAAAGGTACATTTACAAGTTGAGAAAACAAAGTAAATCTAAGACGCCTTGCCTGTCTTTTTACTTACAAGTTTGAAATAGGAGAGACTTGTTTAGAAAGATGGGGAGAACCTGGATTGATGTCTGGTCCCTCTCAGTCCCAAGAGCGAACCACCCCTTAAACAAAGGACACACACAAAAGCCTTTTCCCCCCCCCAAGATTTGAAAGTATCTTGCCCCCTTATTGGTCCTTCGGGTCAGGTGTCAGCCAGGTTACCCGAGCCTCTTAACCCTTTACAGGTAAAAGGATTTGGAGTCTCTGTACACAGAGAGCTGTTACCCTTCCCTTTATAGTTATGACAGTTGCCTAGGAAGGAAAACTGGAGTTCATATGAAAGGAATTTGGAGTTGCTTCATCCAGTTATAAAGAGGATGGAATTACTAATAGTCTCTTTAAAATTGCCTAAAGTATAATATATGAATACATATCTTTCCTGGTTGCTTGGCATGCTAAAAGCATTCAGGCCTGGCTTGTAAGTGGCCTGTAATGTTCTGGTTTGTTTTTTCTTTTTGGTCTGGTCCAATGAGCCAGTGTCCATTGTAAGGTTGTGAAAGGTAATACGAGGAGATGTCCTCTTCTCTGCAGTTGTTGAGGCATGGGAATTGTCAGTGACATTAGTTTGGAAAATTCAATTCTTAGTATGCTATTTTAAGACCATTTATTTAGCTTGTTTAAAGCAGTCTATGTAACCATCATCATTTTCCTCTAAGCCCCATGTTAAGTGACTTGGCTGAGAAATTCTAGGATTCTACAGGACTTATTTGATTTCGCCTTTCTGTCTGACCACCTACACTTATGTGTTGTGGGCAGCTTGTGACTTTTGAGTGCCTTTAAATGAAAGACTAGTGTGTATGCAGGGTGGAACCCTGACCCCATTGAAGCTAATGGCAAAACTCCCACTGACTTCAGTGGGGCCAGGATTTCACCCACTGTTTTGGTGGAAAGACTCCTTCCATAAAACTAAACAACCCTTGTTCATCCCCCTCAAAAACAAGGGAAAGACTACATATGGCCCCATGGGTCTAAACCTGGGTCTGCAGAGCTCCCAGCTACCTAGCATCTCAGTACTGTCACCAAGCAGCACTGTAACCAACTTGTGTTCCATTGCCCATGATCGGCTGTGGACACAGACCATGAGAAGTCCCACCTCAAGGGGCCTGATAGGCGGCAGCCTCATGGCTCCTGATTGGCTTCCCATCCTATATAAACCTAAGGGGCATTCCAGGAAGTGTCCAGGCAACAGTGTGCATTTCCTGTAGCTGCCATGACCATTCCTACTCCTGGCTTCAACCTTGGCTTGATTTAGACTTCGCCTCCTGCCCCAGACCCGGAAACCTGAGTTGGACTCTGACCCTTGGTATTGACCCTAGCCTGGAACCTGACTATGACTACCTCCACTGCTCCCAGCCTTTGACCCTGCTCTGATTCTTGGTCCCAACTGCCCTTGTTAGGATGCTGACAGACTAATTGTAAATGTTTTCCATGAAACAATAAATGTTACATATGTGTTTGGTTCAGTAGAATAATCCAGTAACTGAAGAATTCACTGGATGTTTATAAATCAGCTGACCTGGTGTCCATATGAGCTTCACTTTACCTTTTGGCTAGAAGGATGTGGGAACACACACGAGGTGATACGTTGGTGTAGATGATGATGATTTGCTTCTGTGTCTAAGACCGGGGACCACAAAGCTTCTGAAAGGCTGTTCAACAAAGATATGTGCTGGCTTGTAAGCTACCATTGTATTGTTACTTAAAAACTCCTTAGCTTTTTGCTTCAGTGCTAAATAAGTTATACAACTTGAAAGGAGATACAAGTGGATGGCTTGTAATTCTTATGTGCAAAACAGTAAACTCTTGAATGGAGTGAACAGGTGGCCTGGCTGATCCCATGGGGCTACATAATAGACGTTTCTCTCATTCAGAACGCAAGCAAAGCCCTTTGCTTACCTCATGAAGTGTGATTTGTATTCATTCTGTCTTCGATCATTAAATGTTTCAATGGTCCTGTTGCAAGTGCCTTTTCATTAGTTTTGCCAATGAATCTACTTTCTGGACCTTATTAGATTATACCATGTATGTACAGTCTCATACTCACGGAAAGATATTTTTTCCAGCTCTCAAATCACATTTTTTGTAACGCTTCTTTGCAACCTCTCCAATTTTTCAGCAACATTGTTAAAATGTGGACACCAGAACTGGCTTCAGCCTTCCAGTAATGATTTAACTGGTGCCATATATCAAAGCCTAGGCCACAGATGTTACACCGCTGGATCTACAATCTCTGGGGGACATACCCTTGTATTAACAAATATTATTGATTAAATGCTGGCAGTGTTTTTGGAACAGTATAAAAACTGCAGAAAACATGGTCCCTGCCCCAGCTGGCTTCTAATGAAAGCGGAATCACCATGTATACAAATTAAGCATGGTTCCCCTGTCTACTGGCAAGTGACCAATGTACTTATTCTGACAAAGTTTGGCTGGATGGCTTCTCCACTGAGAAGCACTGATCAAATATATTCTGAATTACAGTTACTGTAACACTATTAAATACCACCACTTGTGCTGATGCTGAAGTCCAATGCTGGTTTTAAAACAAGTGTAACCCTTCTGCCCATCTAAGTTGGCAGCAACAAGGGCCGGGTTC
>NW_020664490.1:11045868-11060925 GCF_002925995.2 Terrapene triunguis
ATTCACCACCAGATGTCAGGGTAGAGCTCATCCTGACTCTGCTTACACAAGTAATATTTTTTGATCTTCAGTGCATTTCTTCACATTTCAGGATTGATCAGGAGCTTGAGTTCAGGCTGCTGTCTGCTTCAGTTAAATTGTAAATTCCAGATTTCAGTGGCAGGTGCTATGTATTCAGGAGCGCCGCCAGCTTTTTTGCCCCCGACAGAGGCGGCGGAAGGTCCCGCCCCCGAAATGCTGCCCCCGACAGAGGCAGCAGAAGGTCCGGCCGCCGCCCCCCAAATGTTAACACCCTAGGCGACCACCTAGGTCGCCTAATGGGTTGCGCCGGCCCTGCATAAGGGCCTTTGCAAATTTTACACACTATGCATAATCTTGATGTGAAGCACTTACTGATTAATAATATATTTCTTAATCAAGTTTAATGGAGTCAGATTACAAAACAAAAGCACACACTCAAGCACAAGGGGGAGGAGCCCAATGAATTGGTAATGTCTAAAATATAAGTCTGGCATTCAGCTAAACTATATAGTGAGGTTGGCTCTAGCCTTGATGTGGCCATGCGAGAGAACAGGATGCAACCTCTCCTCCCTTCCTCCTGTTACTGCATTAACGCTACCCAGATCCTAACTCTTGGTGCTTCCTTCCAGAAGCAATGGGGAAGGAAGCAGAGCAAGCCATGTCTCTGTATTCCCTAGTGCCAGCCAGCAAGGTTGGAATAAGCTGCATTGTGTAAAGGGCTGTAGCCAATTCTCCTCCTTACTCATCCTCTTGTGCATGCCTCTGTGGACTGTTCTTGGGGAAGCCGGCTACGTCCTGCTTCTTACTCGGGCATGGCACAATCTAGACTTAGACTCCAATTCAGCGAAATACTCAAGTGTGTATTTAACTTTAAGCACACGCTTAAGAGTCATTCTAGAAACACAACATTTTTATTAAGTCCATCCCTATTCAGCAAAGAATTAAATGTGTTTAACTCCTATTGATTTCACTGGGACTGAAGCATGTACTTCAGTGCTGTGCTGAATCAGTCAGGGCCTTACATTTTTATCACTTTAAGAACTGATTTTTTTTTTTTTTTATAATCCTTTTTGGTAATGTTCAGGGAAATTTGACTTCAGGTTATATAGACTAAAACATGATCTACTAATGAAAGCTGGGGTGTGGCACATCAGTCACTAACATTTCAAGGCAGGTCATGGGATTTGCAGAGCAGTGTCAGAATCAATTGGTAACATTTCCCCATGATGAAATTGAATTGTAATTTTCTTGAACGCCTAATGCTTCACTAAATGTCATGCTATTAATTTTGATTATGGTGGTAATTTAAAATCTTGTTTTGAAATGATTGTATAAACACATTTACTCAGGACTGTATGTGGTTCCTGTGAAATCCACTGCTGGGAAAAAGCTAAGTGGTGTCCTAACAAGAACTCTGTTCCTTTCACTCCAGGGCTCAGTAATTCTTCTGTCTTGGTGCGTATGTCTGCATATTAATATATTGCCTTCAACATCTACTCCTGGGGGAATTCTGCATCTGTGCAGAATTCATGTTTCTCCCCCATCCCCCTCCCCTGGTTCTTCCCCCCCCCCCCCCCCCCAGAAAATACATTCTGCTGGGGAGGCACTGCAATTACAACTTTTGCCCACCAGGGGCTGAAGTGCCCACAGAAGAGAGGGCAGCTGGCTCATGGGTCAGGAGGAGAGGCTGTCTTCCTCACAGCGCCCTGCCTGTGGGGCCACGTGAGGAGGCATGGGATATGGGAGGGGGGGCATAATGCACGGGGGGATATGATAAAGGTCTATAAAATGACTGTAGAGAAAGTAAGGAAATATTATTTACTCCTCATAACACAAGCATGAGGGGTCACTAAACGAAACTAATAGGCAGCAGGTTTAAAACAAAAGGAAGTATTTCTTCACATAACGCACAGTCAACCTGTGGAACTCTTTGCCAGAGGATGTTCTGAAGGCCAAGAATATGAGGGTTCAATAAAGAACTTGATAAGTTCATGCTGGATAGCTCCATTAATGGCTATTAGCCAGGATGGGCTGGGATGCAAAACCATGCTCTGAAGTGTTCCTAGCCTCTGTTTGCCAGAAGCTGAGAATGCACAACAGGGTATGGATCACTTGATTACCTGCTCTGTTCATTCCCTCTGAAGCCCCTGGCATTGGCCACCTCCCCGAGAAGCATAGTCAAGGCTGATGTAGTTAGGTTGACAGTGTCAGCGTAGACAGAGAATAAGACCAGGGCCTGGAGGATGACCACTGCAGAAAGTGTGGAGAAGGGAGAGGCCCAGGAGTCCAAACAGGAAAATGAGAGGGGGATGCATCAGGATATAATAGGGTTTCTCAGGCAGCAAACAGAGATGCTGCAGATGCGGGTGGACTTGTAGGTCCAAGAATCCCATGCTCACCTGCCTCTGTAGACAACTCAGTGTTAGGACCTCCCTACACCACCCCTCAACATTCCACATGGCATCAGGGGCCACAGCACTACCCCTACCACTCCACACTAGCAGACATTAAAGACAATCACAGCTCCACATTCACTGGCCTGTGAAAGACACATAGGTGATGTATGTGTAGATGAAATTGAAATGACTGTTCTTTCCCCCTTATTAAGCTCTAAATGTTTGCCTGGTTCATGTTACAATTTTTTTTTTCTTTTGGAACCTAATTCATCTTTATTTGTTCATAGCATATGCTGGCTGGTGCTGAGCAGGACTGACAACCACCAATTTCCTGTTATTTTATTTGATCACAGAACCCATAACATCGCTCTCAGACAATATTAATAGATGCACTGGCAATGTTGTTTTCCTATATACACACACACACACTACAAGATTCATAGTGAGAGGCAACACAGCAAGACCAGGTAGTGTACACTGCAGCAACGCACACTACGCTGGCCTTTAACAGTGTCTTTCAAAGCCTCCTTGAGCCACAGAGCTCCATGTTTGAGTTCTTCTTATAGCTAGGGCCCTACCACATTCACAGTCCATTTTGGTCCATTTCACGGTCATAGGCTTTTAAAAATTGTAAATTTCATGATTTCAGCTCGTTAAATCTGAAATTTCACAATGTTGTAATTGTAGGGGCTCTGACCCAAAAAGGAGTTGTGGGGGAAGGGCGGTCGCAAGGTTAGTGTAGGGTGGGGGTTGTGGTACTGCTGCAGGTGGCGGAACTGCTTTCAGAGCTGGGTGGCTGGAGAGCAGAGGCTGCTGGTGGCCGGGAGCTCAGCTCTGAAGGGAGAGCTGCTACCAGCAGCACAGAAGTAAGAATGGCATGGTATGGTATCGCCACCCTTACTTCTGTGCTGCCTGCTGGTAGCTCTCCCTTCAGAGCTGGCTGCTGGTCTAACTGCTGCCACTGTCTGGCCACCCAGCTCTGAAGGAAGTGCAGAAGTAAGGGTGGCAATACTACCACCCTCCCTCCCCACCCCCCACTCCCTTTTGGGTTGGGACCTCAATTTGACAAACTCTGGTCTCTCCCCTGAAATCTGTATAGTATATGGTAAAAGCATGCAAAAGGCTAGATTTCACGGGGGGGGGGAGGACCTGATTTAAGGTCTGTGATGTGTTTTTCATGGCCATGAATTTGGTAGTCAGATCCAAGGGCTATAAGTAGCCTTTGTATCTGGCTATTCAAATTCAGCAGACAGCTGCTCCTTTTCTACCCTGGTGGAAACTTTCCCCCCTTGCTTAACAGCTCCCCCCCCCCCCCCCCCCTGTGGTCCAATCCAATAAATTGACAATGCCAGCAACCCTCCGAACAACCAAAGGCACATTCAACTGTCGTTCTACACCTGCTGAGCCTGTAGTTGTAGGGCTTCATGAACCATGGGAGCAAGGGGTAGGCTGGGTCTCCAAGATCACTACTGGCATTTCAACATTCCTGTTAGTAATCTGCCAGTCTGGAAAGAGACCCTGCTTGCAGCTTTCTGAACAGTCCTGTGTTCTTTAAAGATGCACGCATCATGCACCTTCTCTGACCAGCCCAAACTGATGTCAGTAAAGCGTCCCCAGTGATCCACCAGCACTTGCATTACCATAGAAAAGTAGCCTTGTCTGTTGATGCACTCTGTGGCAAGGTGGTCAGGTGCCAAAATAGGGATCTGCATGCCCTCTATTGCCTCACTGCAGTTGGGGAAGCCTATTGCTTCAAAACCATCCACTATGTCCTGCACATTGTCCAGAGTCACAGTCCTGCATAGCAGGAGTAATTAGTGGCCCTCAGGGCCAAACTTATGGAAAATGCTGCCCTGGGTGAACTTGTATTTTGGCACCCCAGTCCCTGCTGCCTTCTCCTCCCCTGGCCTTCACTACCTCCCTGGGCTCCCCATCCACCCCCACATCACCCCTCACCCTTGATCCCTCCCTATGATCCCCACCCCACTCCATTGCCTCTGACCCCCTGATGCCTCCCCATCACCTCTGGCCCCACCACTACCGCCCAAAGCTCCCCACCCTCCCATTGCCCAAAGCTCCCTTCTGTGGCCTCACCCCCCAGGCCTACCCCATTCCTTGTCTCTTGACCACGGCACCCTCTCCTGACCACAGTGCCCTGGGGTCACCCACATCACCCACTCATAAGGCTGGCTCTGGTGACCCTGTACACTTGCATGACAACTGCCCCTGTGGTTCACTTCCTGACTCCAAATTGCTACCGGTCAGTTGGGAATCAATCTGGCATTGCAAGTTTCCATGGTGCAATCACTACTCATTTCTCAATTGTCAGCACAGTTCTTATTTTGGTGTCCCTGCTCTGGGGGGTTTGGGGCGACTTTGTTGCACAAATCTGGGAATATGAACTTGTGCATCTGAAAGTTCTGCTACCACTGGTCATCATCCTAAACCTATCAGTCGGTGCTCGTTTCTCTGTCCTGGAACTGGTGTTCCACCATCTGCAGCTTCTCGGTGAATGACACCAACAAACTTGAATTATTTGTTTCTATGTCCCAGAGCAAGCTAGCCTCCAAGGAATTGTAATGTTCCTCGCTGCTCCTCTTGTGGCCCTGCAAATACTGCAGAATCGGGTGCCCCATGCTCACAAGGCTCGTGACAATGCTGCAGAGCTGGGCAGGCTCCAGGCTTCTGTCAGAGATGGTGGACAGTGAGGAGGGACGTGTGAGTTTGCAGGGATTTTGAAGTGAGACAAAAAATATGGAATGCAGATGAAATTATGGGATGGAGAATGCTGCATTATGGGAAATTGAACCCTTGCTCCCAGTCAACCCCGACTCATTTCAGCCCCATTTCAATGCTCGACTCATTTCAGCCCCATCAGGGATTGCAAAAACTTCCCAAAACACCTTGCAGTGGATGGTGACGAGTTTCACCGTGGGATAGCTATCCACTATACACTGCACTCTGCATTGATACAAGTGCTCCTGGTGAGGACGTACACCACCGACGCCAGGAGCATAGTGTATACGTGCACAAGTGATGTCATAACTGCGGCGGTTGTATGCCAACATAACTTAGGGCGACATAGTTTTGTAGTGTAGACAGGGCCTTACTCTGCTCCCACTGAGGTGGATGGGAGTTTGAGCACTGACCTCAGGAGTAGCAGAGTTAGGCCTGCACTGAGCATTTCTGAAAATTCCATTTTTTCTATTAACGTTGTATTAACTTTTTAAAATATAGATAAACGTCTCCTAATCTATTAACCAATTGCTACCTAGCTTTAGCTATACTTTAAACATCTAATTATATATTCTATTAATGGTTAAAATATAAATCAATTATTTGTATAACATAATTTAGACTCCAGTTTTGCTCATAAAAATCCAACTAGTTAAAGAAAAATTATTAAAAACAGAAGCAAAATGCAGAGGAGAGGGTATCAAAAAGGGGGAGAGGTGTAGGAGGCAGGTATTTAATACGATCATTCAGATACTTCCAGGAAAGCATCCCATATTTCTGAGATCTTTTTCTCTTGGGTATTTCTGTTGCGGTATACAATTCTTTCCATGCTGGCCAAACTTATGTCTATGCTCCAGTCTTCAATTCTTGGTCAGTTTTTAGATTTCCATGTTTGTAGTACTAACCTTTTAGCAGTTATTAGTGCTCTGCTTAGCCAAAGATTTTTCAGATTTATTCAGCTTCCAATTAACGTCCATTAGGATTAAAATTACATATTTGGCTTTTATTCGACTGGAATAAAAATTTCGACTGGAATAATAATTTTTTTCCAGTCGAATAAAATTTTAACCCGGCAATTCAGTTCTGCCCCAGACCTATGGGTATAGGAGCATTCCCACAGCATATGGGTTAAATTAGCACTTAATGCATCATAGCACCAACATTTGTCTGACTTAGTGGTACTTAGCAGAACAGTTGGTGAGGGATCCAATGCATCCTCATATGATTTTCTGCTGGATTATTCTTAAACAGAGGTCCAATGAGCTGCTCAGAGCACTGGCTAAAATTTGTTTCCATTGGTTAGCAGAAAATAATTGGCTTAGTCCCTCCTCCCATTTCTTTACTATATTTGCTTCAAATATAGTTCAAATAGTGTTGCCATAAATCTTGGCAATCTGAGTAATATTTGGAGAAATGAAAGCAATTCGGGTGGGTCGAAGGTAGCAAAGGCATGGGGGCCAAACAGATGGGAGATAGCGTGTTTAAGATGGCTATATTGCCACTCCTCCTTGGTTCAATCTTTTAATATTGTAAGAAGGAGGAAAGTATTTGTGACGTTGCAGTCTATATGGTTTTATAAGAATATGCTAATGAGTGAATATCATGTAACTGAAATATGCTTCATGCAAAAGGTCTCTTGTAAGATATCATTACAAAGAGTGTGATCATCCTATTTGTATAAATGTACCACTCTTGTATCTGAAACTAGAAATATAAAATATAACTCTGAGGGCCTATTGTAATTGTGCAAAGTGTGGGCCATTAATGGTGGTTTGGAATCTTGATGACTCCCATTAACCAGGACAATTGTCTGCAGCTGGCTGTGTTTTACCTGTAAGTCTTCCTGTATACATGTGTGCTGGCAAGTGGGCAATGAAGTCTTGCAGTGACATGTGATCATGTCACCTGAACTGGAATCCATCTTTAACCTGGTGTCTTTCCATTGAGAAGGAGGGGGTGGGAACCCAGAGAGGGACAAAGGATTCCCACCTTATGCAAAAGATATATATATATATATATAAAGGACTGGAACAGAACAAGGAGAGGAGCCATCATGAAGAATCCCCTAACTACCACCTGAGCTTGAACAAGAGTTGTATCAGGGGAAAGAATTGTGCCCAGGCCTGGAAGGTGTCCAGTCTGAGGAAAAAACTTACTGAAGCATCTCTGAGGGTGAGATTATCTATATTCAGTTTGATTAGACATAGATTTGCGCATTTTATTTTATTTTGCTTGGTGACTTACTTTGTTCTGTCTGTTACTACTTGGAACCACTTAAATCCTACTTTCCGTATTTAATAAAATCACTTTTTATTATTAATTGACCCAGAGTATGTATTAATACCTGGGGGAGCAAACAGCCGTACATATCTCTCTATCAGTGTTATAGAGGGCGAACAATTTGAGTTTACCCTGCATAAGCTTTATACAGGGTAAAACGGATTTATTTGGGTTTAGACCCCATTGGGAGTTGGGCATTTGGGTGTTAAAGACACAAACACCTCTGTTAGCTGCTTTCAGGTAAACCTGCAGCTTTTGGGGCAAGTAATTCACACCCTGGGTCTTTGGAGCAGACGGGAGTGTTTGGCTCAGCAAGACAGGGTGCTGGGGCCCTGAGCTGGCAGGGAAGGCATGGGTAGAAGTAGTCTTGGCACATCGGATGGCAGGTCCCAAGGGGGATTCTGTGATCCAACCTGTCACAGTATTGTTTTCAGTAAATTGAGTGATGGTCAAAATCCCTTTCCTAATCCAATGTGGCCAAATAGTGGGGTTGCCTGCTATACAGCGTTTTGAGTTACCCCAGATAGAAGCCTTGATATGCAGAAGGGGTACACATCATATGCCAAGTACTTCTGGCTGCCACAATAATTGGTAATTGTTCTTTAGGGAATTGGTAGTAATCCAAATACAGTGCATTGGAAAGGGGTAAAGAAGAACCAATTCTGCCTCTAGCTGGAGCCAATCTGTGGGCTCTACAGCATGAGGGAATGAGCTGTGGCTAAGAACTACTGCCTGATAGTAAAGTTTAAAATTTGGAAATGTAAAGCCACCTTTTTAGATAGGGAGCTGTAGTCTTTGTCGGAAGATTCTGTGTTTGTTACTAGCACTCCACAAGAAGGACCTGAACATGTTGATTGTGGTAAAATAAAAGGAAGGACTATGGATAGGAAGGGATTCAGAATAAAAAGGATCCTGGGAAGGGCATTCATTTTAATTTTGTTTTTCCCCAAAGGGAGAGAGGTAGTGCCTGCCATCTCATTAGATCATTTGCTAACTGCATGATTAATGGGGCTAGGTTAACCTTGACTATGTTTTTAATTTCCTTAGGGAAGTGGATGCCAAGATTTCTCAGGTTTGTCTGTTGCCAGCTAAACGTCTCTATAGGAAAGCCACTTCCAACTAAATCCAATGAGATCTTCATTGCTTCTGACTTATCCCAATTTATCATTTAGCCAAAGAATTTACCAAAGTTGTCTGTAGGATATTTGGAATAGATTGAGCTGGATTTTTAATAAATAGGAGGATGTCATTTGCATATAGAAAGATATATTTTTTTCCTCCTGGGTCCCTGATTTGATCCCTTGAATCCCTTGGTTGCTCCTAATTAGTATTGCAAGTAGTTCTAATGCCAGACTGAACAGGAGTGGGGAGAATGGGCATCCCTGTCTAATTCCTCAAAGCAGATCAAAGGAGGAGGATACAGTGCTATTCGCTAGGATACAAGGGTTGGGGTTAGAATGTAATCGCTTTATCCGTGAAATAAAGGATTTCCCCCAACCCAAATTTATCCAGGGTAAGAAACAAATATTGCCAGTTCACTCTGTAGAAGGCTTTCTCTGCACCAAGTGAAATGATTGCATGGGAATTTCTAGAATGTTGATGGAATGCCATAACACTAATCACTTGATGTGTGTTATCTAAATCATGCTTTGTTAAATAAATCCCACCTCATTACTTTTTCAAGCTTCTTGGCCAACATTTTTATCAGCATTGATTGAAGAGATGAGTGTATAGTTGTTACACGCTTTTGAATCCTTACCTGGTTTAAGTAGTATAGTAATTAATTCCCTCATAGTAGGAAATAAGGTACCTTTCTTTAAGGCATCTTTGTAAGTGTATAACAGCTCAGGGGCCAGAATTTCTTTGAAACTTTGATAGAATTCTGTCGGTGGGCCATCAGGGCTGGGAGTCTTGCCGGGACTTATTTCCTCCATGGCTTTGATTATTTCCCCTGATCTTGTAATGACGACAGATCCCAGTCACTGGCAGGCAGGATTGAACCGGGGACCTCTGGAGATTACTGCATGAGCTAAAAGCCAACTAGCTGTTAGCTCAGGCTGTAGAGTAGACTCAATCTCTCTCACTCTCCCTTTAAGTGGTCTTAGTGCAACTAGATGGGACAGAACACCACACCCAGAAGGTGTGTGGGTTACAATTGCAAGGAAGAGACTAGCCTGGCATGCTGCTCTTCTGAGATTTGTGGGAGGTTGTTTTAACAAAATTATTCATTTCTTCTGGATCAGGTGGGAAACATTATATTTTCCCCTCTCTTTCCCCCGACTCCCAGTATGTTTGAGTCTAAAAAGAGCAAATTCAATTTGTGCTGAAGTCAGTCTATTTACTTCACACCTAAGATTTTCTTGGGAGATGTAGTTTGCACATTCTAAATCCATAGCTTTAAGTGGTTCGGTTAATTTCAGGAGCTGAACCTGGCTAGCCCTTTTTCTTCCCACTGAGTAGCAAATGGTCCTGCCCCTAATAAAAGCACCCATATGGGGGAAATGGGATATCTCTGGTGGGTCATTGGTTTCAAAGAAAAAATGAATTTCTTCTGTGGTATAGTTCTGAAAATTTTTATCTTTCAAAAGACAGGAGTTCAGGTTCCATCTTTTGCGTCCAGTTTGTCTGGGGAGGGGAAAATTGTACTATCAGTGGTGCATGATCAGATAGACTTGGCCTCATTATTAAGTACTATCATGCTAAGTCCTCTGGATTCATAGAAATCAGGAAGAAATCTATTCATGAATATGTGGGGAGGAAAACAAAGAAAATCCTTCATTGTGGGATTCTGGAACAGCCATACATCTTTTAACCGCAATTCTTCGATATAGTCTTTTATAATGTTTCTAGCATGTGACTGTGTTTGTGGGGATGGCCTGACTTATCTAAAAAAGGGACCAACCCCTTATTAAAAATGTCCTGTTATGATGATTGATTCTAGTGGGATATTAATTAATTTGGATCCCATTTTAAGTGGTTTTTCCCCCCCATCTTTATTAGGTCCATATATAATAAGGTGTAGAGAGATCTTAGCCTTCACCAGCAAAAAAATCTCCCTCCCTCATCTTCATTTACATCTAGAATTTGTAAATTGAGTCTTTTGCGAAACAATATCAGTATGTCTTTGGCTGCGAAGAAGAAATTGTTAAACACCCCTTTCCCCCAGCCACCACTTCTCTGTTTCCAAGTCATTAAAGTGGGCTTCCTGTAGGAAGATAGTATCTGCTTTCAGTGATTTTTTTTTTTTTTAAATTGGATGAGTCACTCCTTTGATGTTTCAGGAAACATAATTTATAATATTAACCATAAGGAGTGCTTATGTCAAATATTTCTTTATCAGGCACCTGTATTGTGTCATTGTTTGGTTAGTTTCAGATCTAGGAAAGGTACCCTAGGTTCCCCCCTCACCATCCCAAGGGCATGAGGGGGAGGGGAAAGGGAAGAGGATAAGGCAGACCAGGATTGGTAAAAGATAGGAAAAATGAGAAGGTCAAAATTAACCAAGGATCACTTTAAAAATACATAACTCTTATCCAAAATAGATTGAAGTAGAACCTAAGTCCAGGAGGTTTACATGCATAGATGCTGGAACTAGGGGTGCTGCCAGACCCCTTAGCTTGAAGTGATTTTCATCATACACAAGGTTTAAATTTGGCTCACTATACAAATTGTTCCAGCACTCCTGTTTATGTGATGCTGGTAAGCCAAGTGTCAGCTCTTGCAAAGGCTGTAAGCATCAGCTGAGCACTCACAGATTCATAGCTGGAAACCAGACCAGCTCACCTGTATATTAATATTGTTCAAGACGGGTGTTCAACTTGTAAGAATGTGTTTAGCATTTAGACTATATAAAATGCTTGTAAGTTGCTTCATGCATTAATTTTACTTGTAATGTCTGTATCCCGTGCTATAAGGTAATATGTACATTTTGCTTTATAATTGTAAAAATGCCTGATCTGAACTTGTGAACCGAGGCAGGAAAAATTGTTCCCCTCCTCAAGAAGAACTGTGGAAACTAAATGGGTCACTGTGAAACATCACAACATAAAGGCTGGTTTAATGGCCCTCTTACACCCATGAAGGTGCTACATGGTTAGAAAGCTTGTCCCATCTGTTTGAATTCTGGAAGAGGGAAATAAAGATAGCTGACATGAAGGTTTTTATTTATTTATTTTTTTACCTCTTTGCTGTTTGAACTCTTACAAGGGCTGGAGCTAAGAAGCAAAATCCGGAGAGCTCCAGGGCCAACCTGGGTTAGCCCCAAATGACCATTCAGTGCTGACAGATTACTACATGTTACCTTTTGGAACCATAGACTGAACGCATTTGTGAAGATATGTAGCCTGCTTTAACCTGTAAGTAACTCATTCCTTTTTCCTAGTTAATAAATCCTTAATTAGTTTTACTACAGGACTGGCTACCACCATTGTTTTGGCGTGAGATCTAAGGTACAAATTGATCTGGGGTAAGTGACTGGTCTCTTGGGATTGGAAGCAACTGGAATATTTTTTTTTTTTTTAATATTTTTTGTGTGTGTGTGTAAGTGACCATTTATCACTACATCCAGCTTGCCTGGGTGGTAAAATTGACTCCACAGTAAGACTGTTACAGTGATCCAGGAGTTCACGTTTGTTACTGGGATGGCGACATCTAATTATAGACCATACCACCAGTTTGGGGTGTCTGCCCTGAGGCTGGAGCACTCAGTTGTGAGCCACTCCAGACAATGTGGCAGTTTACAAAGGCGGTGACATCATTACTCACTCTTCCCTCCCCCCCCCCCCCCCCCCCCCCCCCCCCCCCCCCCGTGGTCCAAAACACCCAATTGGGGTATTATTGGATTCCCTTCAGCTTTATAAAGAAAAAATAGTCTTGTATCAAGGGAGGGCATGGCTTCTGCACTATTCATAACAACATCAAAAAAGGGGGGAAGAAGGCTAGTATCTAAGCTGAAGAACAAATGTATAGTAGATATATATGTTATGCAAACTGTTTAAATAGCCGTATTCTAAGATAACTGGAGCACATAGGGGTTCATTAGCAGAACATTTCTGCCTAACTTTTGCCCCCTAGAATCTTGTCCACATTGGATTATAGTGTGATCCCCATTGACCAACAGTAGTTATATCAGCAATCTGAATCAACACAATGTTTATTACAACTCATGTAACAAAATAAAAATTAAAGAACCTGAATTGATATTATTGAAAAAACAACTGACAGTCTCACACTAACACATTCCCAGTAATTCAGTGAATCATAACCAGCAATAATAATTACTCTTGGATAGGATTTTAGGAGATCAGATTTCTTTGCAGTTGGGGAGTTGAAAAGATTCATCATTAAACTGAAATCTTCATTCCATGGTTCAGATCTGGTATTTCTTATAAGTATACACTTAAGGCAAATGGATTGAATATTTTCAGATTTACTATAAACCCAGAATCTAGGAAATTAGATGAGGATGAAAAAGTAAAAACATGGTAAAAAAGGTACTAGGAGGGAGAGTGCCTTAGACAGGAAAAAATGACACTTCTCTGTTGAACCTTGCTGCAATAAGAAGTATAATGAGTCCCCAGGTCTGGCTGAGTGATTTACTTAGTCAGGATCTTGGAGGTGCTCCTGGTGCACTGGGACCATGTGGGGTGAGGGTAGATGCTCTGGGTGCACTGGAATCATGGAGGGGAGATGCAGGTAAGTAGGGAAGGATAAATGGACACAAGTCAGATATCAGGAATGGCAATATACAAAAACTTGTAGGAGAACACTTCAATCTCCCTGGACACACAATAGCAGATGTAAAGGTAGCCATCGTGCAGCAAAAAAAACTTCAGGACCAGACTTCAAAGAGAAACTGCTGAGCTTCAGTTCATTTGCAAGTTTGACACCATCAGCTCAGGATTAAACAAAGACTGTGAATGGCTATCCAACTACAAAAGCAGTTTCTCCTCCCTTGGTGTTCACACCTAAACTGCTAGAAGAGGGCCTCATCCTCCCTGATTGAACTAACCTCGTTATCTCTAGACTGATTCTCACCTGCATATTTATACCTGCCTCTGGAAATTTCCACTATGTGCATCTGATGAAGTGGCTATTCACCCATGAAAGCTTATGCTCCAATACGTCTATTAGTCTATAAGGTGCCACAGGACTCTTTGTCACTTTTTACAGACCCAGACTAACACGGCTACCCCTCTGATACATGTATTTGGTGTTTGCTATTACTACTTCAAGCCAGGGGGTGCAGCAGCACCCCTAATTCCAGCACCACTGCCTTCTGTTGAAGGAAGGAGAAGTTGAAGGAAATAAAACTATGGGGCAGGGAGAAAACAAAGTGGTGGGTTTGCCCTGTACAGTTGGTTGCTAGACTGAGCACTAAATCCCACACTGCAGTGACTGATCTGGGAGAGTTGTTTTAGTGCATCCCGTCTATCTTCAGCAGGGTCTTTTGCTGTAGTGAGATCAGATATCTTTCACCACCTTCTGCTGACATAAAACTAAGCACTTTGCCTTCCCTTTTCACTTTGAAAGTAGCAGGGAAGGAAAGGAAGTAGTCTGGACCCAACCCTTTGATCTATTGAATGTAGCCCTCTTCTCCACTGTGTCCTTGGTGTATTCTGGGAAAACCATCAGCCTGTGTCCTTTCCATGTTGGATTTTTATGTTCACAGGCTTTGTAAAGAATGAGCTCCTTAGTATTGTATTTTAAAAAACTTACAGTTATGGCCTGGGGCTTTGCATTTGGAGGGGGTGTTGGAGCAAGGGAGCGGCGGGCTCTCTCAATATCTACATTCTGATCAGGGGAGAAACAGAAGTGCTGGCAGCATGGTGGATAAAAATTCCACAGACCTCCCTTTTTCTGCCTCCTCTGGGAGACCCACAATTCTCAGGTTTTCTTCGTGATCTTCCCTCGATCATTAACCTTCCCTTGCAGGGCTTTACTAGTCCTTTCCTGTTGCTCTCAGGTTATATTCATAGTACTCACCATGTCTTCTAGCGAGGAGATTCTGTTCTCAGCTTCCTCTGGTCTTGATGCCAAGCCTTGCAAATTAGCTTGATGTGAGCTAGTAATGGTTTTGATCTCCGTTATCTCTTCAGGTTTTTTTCCCTCAAGATAATCTGCTCACCTGAGATTTGTTTCAGCCAGTCCATAATTTCATCTCAGAGGGGCAGCCTCTCCCTGGTCAGCCTTTCTGGCTGCACGGGGGCTGTCCGACAGCTTCTGCTTTTTAGGATTTTGTAGAAAGTCTGGAGATGGAGTAGCATCTATAATGGTATTAAATTGAAAGGAAAGAGTTGTAGAACAATATCTGACACAAATTAGATGCGGGGGGGGGGGGGGGAGGGAGTCAGTTGCTGCTGGTGGTGAACTTTAGGAGATGGGGAAAGGAGCTGTAAAGCTATACAGCCACTAGTGGCTCCCAGAAAAAAAAAACCACTTTTGTTGTATGGCTTCTGGCAATTGTCTTAATGGCTCTATGACTCTGTTTCTCCATCTGTAAAATGAGGATAAGTCACCTCCTAGGCATGTTATGAGTCTCGGTTAATGTCTAAAAAGCACTCACATTAGATGAAAACTGCTATAGAAATATGTAAAATGTAATCCTGGTGGCCCCTGTTCTTTT
>NW_020664490.1:11060935-11122879 GCF_002925995.2 Terrapene triunguis
GGGGACCTGATAACCATCTCCAAATATGTTAAGGGCTGTTATAAAAATGGCTGGGATCAGTTGTTCTCCAGGTCCACTGAAAGTAGGACAAGAAGTAGTGGGCTTAATCCCCATCATTGGAGGTTTTTAAGAATACGTTTGTCAAACACCTGTCAGGAAAGATATAGGTATACTTTGTCCTTCCTCAGCACAGGGGGCTGGACTAGGCGACCTCTCAAATTCCCATCCATTTCTATGATTCTGTGGCAGTGTTCAGCTTCTGTTGGGGCCGTCTATGGCTTTGCCCCCCCCCCCTGCCCCCCCCCCCCTGTGGCTTTCCTGTCAGGCAGCTGCAATCACTTGCAATAAACTTTGGGATCAAAGTGGATAGCAGAAGTGTTCCAAGATTCCGTTCCCTGACAATGTCCTGCTCACAAAATTGAATGGTCACCTTGGGGGAAAATGGGACTATAGAACAGACAATCTGGGCTATGGATTTCCCTCTCTGATGCCCACTCATTGTAGATCCTCTGCACAGCCACCCAACTGGACTCTGGATATACTGTGGGAAGCTGAGCACCAGCTAAGCTCCCCTGCCTTCTTCACCTCTCTGCAGCAGTTCTGGGTAAGCCGTCCTCATTTGTGGCAGGGCTCTCAAGCACTGCTTACGTACTCCGCAGGGGCAAAAGCTGTAACTGTAAATGGGGGCCTGTCATCGAGCGGCTGTGTTTCCAGTGGGTTCCTGCAGGGATCGGTTCTTGGCCATATGCTATTTAATATTTATCAATGACCTGGAAGAAAATATAAAATCACACTGATCAAGTTTGCAGATGACCCAAAAACTGGGGGAATGGTAAATAACGAAGAGGACAGGTCACTGATACAGAGTGATCTAGATCACTTGGTAAGCTGGACACAAGTAAACAATATGCATTTTTAATATGGCTATATGTAAATGTATATATCTGAGAACAAAGAATAGGCCATGTTTATAGGATGGGAGACTATCATGGCAAGCAATGAATCTGCATGAGCTCCCCGCTCAGATGCTATGGCTAATGTGATCCTGGGATGCATAAACGGGGGATTCTCCATTACGAGTAGAGAGGTTATTTTATCTCTGTATTTGGCACTGACACAACTGCTGCTAAAATACTGTGTCCAGTTCTGCTACATTGGAGAGGGTTGAGAGAAGAGCCATGCGAATGATTAAAGGATTAGAAAACATGCCTTTGAATCAGGGGTGGCTCCAGGCACCAGCGCATCAAGCGCATGCCTGGGGCAGCAAGCCGCGGGGGGCTGCCTGCCGGTCGCTGTGGGGGCGGCAGTCAGGGAACCTTCTCTGGCATGCCTGCGGGAGGTCTGCCGGTCCCACAGCAATTCGGCGGCGGGTACGCCGAAGCTGCGGGACTGGCAGACCTCCTGCAGGCGCGCCGCCGAAAACCACCTGACTGCTGTGCTTGGGGCGGCAAAATACATAGATCCGCCCTTGCTTTGAATGATAGACAAAAGGAGCTCAATCTATTTAATTTAACAAAGAGAAAGGTAAAGGGTTACTTGAGTACAGTCTATAAGTATCTACTTGGGGAACAAATATTTAATAATGGACTTCTCAATCTAGCAGAGAGAGGTTTAGCATGATCTAATGACTAAAAGTTGAAGCTAGACAAATCCAGATGGGAAATAAGGGGTAATTTTTTAACCGAGAGGGTAATGAAAAATTGGAGCAGTTTACCAAGTATCCTGCTGGATTCTCCATCCCTGACAATTTGTAAATCAAGACTGGCTGCTTTTATAAGAGACGTGTTCTAGGAATTATTTTGGGGAAGTTCTATAGCCTGTGTTATACCAGAAATCAGGCTGGATGATCGCAATGGTCCTTCTGGCCTTAGAATCTATACATTTCCGGGGAGGAGAAGAACAAGCAGAGAAAACGCTGCACCTCCACTTGAGCCTGATCCCAAGCATACTGAAGCCAATGGGAGATTTCTTATTGATGGGCTTTAGATCAGGCTTTTACTGAGGAGAGAAGAAAAGAGTGAGGTGTTGAAGATTTTGCTTCTCTGAGGTGGATCACATGTGAAGCCTGCCCTGTAGGAACACCTTGCCCTGGGTGTGTATATGCGGAGAAATGTTGATGGAGAGGTGTTTGCATAATTCTGGGTGGTACTTATTCTCAAGTGATGGGTGAGCTGGGAGCCAGGAACTCCTGAGTTGTTATCCAGTTGTATTTAGCTCCTTTTAAAATCAGGCTCTGGTGGTCGTGGGGGGGGGGGGGGGGGGGGGGGGGGGGGGGGGGCACTTGAAAACCTGACACATCCAGGTTTGTTGACATTTATTAACAAATGCAAGCCCTGACCTTGATACTTTACTTTTCCCAACTGTAAAGATGAATAGCTATTTATAGGCACCTACCTTACAATGGTAAATTAAGATACTCTGTAAAAGTGGCATAATAGAGTAAAGGATTTCCTCATCGGATCGGCTCAGTGTAGAAGTTAAAATGTGACTTTCTAACTGCCAGTCCTGCAAAGTCAACCTGGGATCAGAAAGTCAGTCTGGCTACTTACTGGCTCACAGTGACACACATTAGAATTTGGTTGGTTAGAAATGCTGTTGATGTGCAAATCAGAATAGAATCCAGTGCACACTCTCATGGCTGTGTTGTCGCTGCAGTGCTTTGTGTGCTCACATCTCCTTTGATTAATCCTACTTTCACAATCCTATTCAAAGGGTTGGCATGCGTTAGTAACTAACCACAAGCACAGAATGATTATAAAGCTAGAGAGATTAATACTATTGCAGGGGCTTGATCTTGTTTTGCTTCCACATGAAAAACTCCAGTTGCATTGAAATAATATATTAATAATGGGAATGAGGTAAACATGTGCATATACCTATGGTTGGTCGGGTATAGATGATGATGATAGATGACTAGTAAGAAATGGAAAGCAATATGCTTAGGGGAAATGAAACTTATTTTTCTGTAAAAGGAAACGTGTTATTTGAGTGTAGTGTTTGGGGGAAAATGTGAAATCTTTTGATGAAGCTTTAAATAAGTAGCATATGATGATGCCTTGTATTTCTGCACTGGCAACTCTGACGCTTTTGTCACATGAAATGTTTGTCTCTAAATCATAGCCCAAGGTCTTTCAACTGAACTCTCTAGGAAAGCTAAATCTCAGCGATGGCGAGTGATATGGCTAATAGTTTACCACTTCATAAATCATTTTACCAACAAGGGCTGTATCACAAAGTGCATTCTGAAAGGCTAGAATAAGAGATAGTGATCTCACTTCAAGGGAAGACATACTGGTTTCTCTATCTCTTGTTTGCATTGTTGCTTATGCCTAGGGGTGTTTTTGTAATCATGGCAGAAGTTGTGTGTGGTGGTGGTGGAGGAGGGGAGCAGGGTAGGCTAGGATGTGAATCCTCTTCAGAAAGTTCTATTAGACAGGACTCAAACACACATTTTCTATAGAACCAGGCTTGAGTATGATTCAGAATATTATTTTTTTTAAAATTTGTACTGACCATTTCCCAATTTCTTTTCATTTTATCTGTGTAATTTTTCTTTTCAGGAAAAAAAAAAGTGTGCCGTTTATGTGACTGACTGAGTGCCTAGGATGGGCCACAGTGAGAATGCCATGCTCAGGGCAGACTGCAGGAAACAGGGCAGACAATCCCCAAAGCTGGTGGCTTACAGTAGAATTAGATTCACCAAACAGTAACAAAAGAGCTTCTGCAATACCACACTGGTTAACCAGACGCCAAACACAGTCCCCTTTAGGTATTCCATCCCTTGGCTCCCATCCAGGCAACCCAAGCTAACATAGTGAGAGGTTATTGAAAACCCATTGTGAGGTTCTTTCTAATCCCAAAGGATGAGAGACACATCCCCAGGTCAATATGTATCTCAGATCTTACCCAAATAGAACGCTGTCAGCCAATCCTCAGTAACTAACAATTTAATAATAAAAGAAAAGAGTTGTAAATGAGTAATAGATCATATACATACAAATGATTGCAAAGTGCTTATATCAGGTTTGTAGCAGTGATGTTACAGACTGCTGATTTGTAAAGTCTCTATAAACTTCCAAAAGACTGGAAGGCCCTTAGTCTATATAGCTCTGTTTAGCTGTAAATCCACAGTCCAGAGAACTAGAACAGGAAAGAGGCACAATGATGGTGTCTCGGGTGTCTTTTTATATCCTCTGCCATGTGCATGGAAATGTACAGTTCCAGACAAAGCCCACAGCCCCCGTGTGTGGAAAGTGACTAGCCCAAGATGGAGTCAGGGTCACATATCACATGCCCCTACATGTTTTCCTGAATCACAGGGGGTGGCCATTGGCTCCTTGTTGTCTGAGGCATCCTCAAGAATAGCTATCTGGACAGGAAGAGTTTCTTCAATGACCTATTGTGAGGGTGAAGTGTCCTTGATAGGCCATCAACACATTGCTGTCTAGTCCTGATATAAATTCTATCGGGGGTGGGGTGTCAGACAGGAATACAACACGCTTAAGATACAAGTACATAGCCAATATTCATAACTTCAAATACAAAGATGATCTAGGCATATAAACAGGATAACTATACTTTTTCATGACACTTTACATGACAAGATTTGTTGCAATTGTATAACAGTGGTAGCAACAATAATACAAATGGTCATTTTTCTCATACACAGCATCACAGCTTATAGTGAGGAGGAGGCAAGTAAAGCTTTAACAAACAAATGATTTTAGACTTCGAATTTCATTTTTGCTCCCTAGAATGTCACTGCCGAATGAATGCTGGTCTCTCTCTCACGAACCACTGAGAACAGTTCTTTCAGAAAGCTCAGTACAGCTCCTCTAATGTCTTGAATTATTTTTCTTTGATAATGCACCTGTTTTTATAATATCCTCTAATTTTTCTTTTCTTTAAGCATTTTATAAACACACAGGGCCAGGTTCTCCTCTCTCTTACCTGTGTAAATGGGCGTAATTGCTTGCTAACTGTCTTTCTTAGGTACTTATATGGCCAGTACCTATTGGAGCAGCTCATAATCTGTAATGTTCTTGTTTTCACAATGCCTCTGTGATATAGGGAAGTACTGGTCTCATTTTTACAGCTAGGGAAGAGAGGCACAGAGATACCAAGCACTTTGTCTAAGGTCACATAGGAAGTCTGACAGAGCAGGGTCTTGAACTTAGCTCTTCCCAGTCTTAGGCTCATGCCCTACTCAACGTGCCCACCCTTCTCTTGTTTTCATGGAGTTATTCTGGTTTTACTTCTGTAATGAGAGAGAGAGAGACTGACTGTCTGAGTCTGCTCTACAGCCTTAGCTGAGAGCCAGTTAGCCTTTAGCTCATGCAGTAGAGAGGCTCATGCACTAAGCTCCACAGGTCCCCGGTTCAATCCTGGCTTTTAGTTAAGGCTGTAGAGCAGACTCACCGACTGCTACGCCTACCTTCATGCCTCCAGCTTCCATCCCAGACACACCACATGATCCATTGTCTACAGCCAAGCGCTGAGGTACAACCACATTTGCTCCAACCCCTCAGACAGAGACCAACACCTACAAGATCTTCACCAAGCATTCTCAGAACTATGATACCCACACGAGGAAATAAGGAAACTAATCAACAGAGCCAGAAGTGTACCCAGAAGCCTCCTGCTGCAAGACAAGCCCAATAAAGAAACCAACAGAACTCCACTGGCCATCACCTACAGTCCTCAGCTAAAACCTCTCCAACACATCATCAGTGATCTACAACCCATCCTGGACAATGATCCCTCGCTTTCACAGACCTTGGGAGGCAGGCCAGTCCTCGCCCACAGACAACCTGCCAACCTTAAGCATATTCTTGCCAGCAACCACACACCGCACCATAGTAACTAACTCAGGAACCAATCCATGCAACAAACCTCAATGCCAACTCTGCCCACATATCTACACCAGCAGCACCATCACAGGACCTAATCAGATCAGCCACAACATCACCGGTTCATTCACCTGCACGTCCACCAATGTAATATACGCCATCATGTGCCAGCAATGCCCCTCTGCTATGTACATCAGCCAAACTGGTCAGTCACTACGCAAGAGGATAAATGGACACAAGTCAGATATTCGGAATGGCAATATACAAATATCTGTAGGAGAACACTTCAACCTCCCTGGCCACACAATAGCAGATTTAAAGGTAGCCATCCTGCAGCAAAAAAAACTTCAGGACCAGACTTCAAAGAGAAACTGCTGAGCTTCAGTTCATTTGCAAATTTGACACCATCAGCTCAGGATTAAACAGACCGTGAATGGCTAGCCAACTACAAAAGCAGTTTCTCCTCCCTTGGTGTTCACACCTCAACTGCTAGAAGAGGGCCTCAGCCTCCCAGATTGAACTAATCTCGTTATCTCTAGACTGATTCTTGCCTGCATATTTATACCTGCCTCTGGAAATTTCCACTATATGCATCTGACGAAGTGGGTATTCACCCAAGAAAGCTTATGCTCCAATACGTCTGTTAGTTTATAAGGTGCAACAGGACTCTTTTTGTTGCTTTTTACAGATCCAGACTAACGCTGCTACCCCTCTGATACTTGACCTCATTTTTTCCCTCTCTGTCTCTAAGTGGTCTTGGTGCCACTAGACGAGACAGAACACCACACCCAGGAGGTGGGGGGGTTACATACTTCCCCTAGCTGAGGAGGTGCGTCCCGAGCTTCAGAGACTTCCCAGTTGAAATCCTGGACAAGCCCCAACTTGTAACACTGACAGACCCTGGTAGTCAGTGGGCAGGATCAACCTGGGGACCTCTGCAGCTTAGTGTGTGAGCCTCTACTGCATGAGCTAAAAGCCAACTGGCTCTTAGCTAAGGCTGTAGAGCAAACTGTGTGTGTGTGTGTGTGGGGGGGGGTGCCACTAGGTGGGACAGAAGCACACCCAGGAGGTGTGTGGGTTACACTTCCAGTGTACATGAGAGGAAAATCAGCAACCCTGGTCCCCAAGCATTCTGCTTAGAGGGCTAGACAGCTGTTCACACACAACTTGCTTTGAGCAAATAGGATTTCCAACTAAAGTTGTGTGTGGCCCCTACTTCAGCGTGGATGGGACCTGTAGCAGTTATTCTGTTTTCCAACTCATTCATGTAAGCCACTCATGAACCGCTCTTGGATAGAAACTACAGTGAATTCCATGTCGGAGTTAAATGAATGCCTGATGCAAAGGTGAATTTAATGCAAATGTAAGTGGAATGGCTGTTATTATTTAGCCCTTCTTTCAAAGAAGGGACAGTCATTTTCCTTACAAACCTTGACATTATGAATGTTAATTATTTGAGTGATTTATAAAAATGGAAACACACACAATGCATATACAAACATGATTCAAATAAAGAGGCATAACATAACTACTGATCAAAGGATTGGGTTACCTGGAAATCCTCTGTGAATCTGGCTGTGCATCAGTGTGTCCATTTTCTGCAGTAGTTCATGGTGTTAAGATGTTTTGCCTGCATACCCCTATGTATTGTCTTGTATCGCTATTGCACTGAGAATTTCCAAGCCAGGGAAATCATGTTTGTTGAATAGTAATTGAATTTGTTCACTGAAAACAGATCCTCAGCATTTGGACAACATTAGTCAGCATGTCTTCATTTTCTGGCAGATTTTGTTTTGACAACAGTGTTATATTTCTATTCACAAAGGCCAAATATATTTGGAGTCTAGCTGATTTTTATTTAGCTTAAGGAGAACAACAAGGCAGCACAAGTAAAATCTCTGACAGTGGGCTCCATGCATGTCTCCTTTGTTAGTCCGCAGGGAAAATAACGGCTGCTGAACTTTGCACAAACCCATTCAAAAAGAAGTATTTTCTTTTCAATTCAAGTGAAATGGAATCTAGATGTTGACCTCCTGTATAACACAGGCCATAAAACTTCTCTTAATTTATGAGCGTCTCTCGTACACATGCACGCTCAGCGCTGGCTGCCCTGAGGGCCATCACTAGAAGGGTGCTCCATGAATTATCTAAAGGCCAGATGGTCAATGCCCTGCTCCTAGCCTATTTCTACAAACTAGTTCATAAAGGTTAGGAAATTCAATCAGAAAATAGAAACACCAAAGCGGATCTGAGGTGGCCAGTCACATGGCTCAGCTGGTTAATTCAGATTATTACCAAATCATCTGAATGCCCTCTAAACACCCTACAAACGAGCTGTTGCTCCAATATATTCCTAAAGATATTCATCAGGCACAAATCTGAAATCATGATCTGCTATTAGACAATTGGTGAACAGGTAAAGGGCTACATGTATTGAATAAACCATTTGTAGTTCAGTCACTCCTATGATAGGGCATTTACAAAGAAAAGGCTCAAATTTCAGCTCAGCTCTGAAACTGAAACTATATGATGTCCCTGGTGTCAAACAGGCCTCTTTCAATATTTTACCCTTTAGTGCCAGCAAAGCTCAGTCTCTGTCTGCAGGCTTGTCTGCTCTTTCTAAATGTTATGAGTCCCAGGACATCTCTGTGGGTAAGGGAGAAAACAGAAGATGGAGGGCCAGTGGATCCTGTTGGCAGACAATAGAAGAGGATGGCTGGTGTAGGGTGAAGGATGGATTTGGAAGAAAATGAGGTTTCTCTCCCTCACTTTCCTCCTAAGACTAGATTGTGGCATTTAGGCATAGCCCATAGTAGGGGCAGTGCAAAACTGCCTGGCTCCAGGACAAACGTTATGAAACATTTCTGCCTCAGAGGCAGAGCATTTCTCCCAGAATTCCCTGATTGCTCTTCCTCCACTGGAATATGCTCCTCCTTGAAGAGGTGTAGCAGGTAGTGTGGCCAGACAGCTCTACTACCTGCACTGGGGAGGGAGGTACCTTGGCTCTGCTACTCCTCACTCCTCCTTGCTCCTGAGGGGAGCCTCTTGATAGCAGCCCTGGCACTCTCTAAACTGCAGGGGCTGCAATATTAACTGCCCTTACATGGGCCACACAGGGGGTGTTGGCTCCTTAAGCTCCAAGAGCTGAATCTGTCTCTGTATAGGACCTTTTCAGGGCCTTATGGAAGTAAACTAGGGTTACCATATTTCAACAATCAAAAAAGAGGATGGTGGGAGCCCCGCCCTAGCCCTGCCCCTGCTCCTCCCACTTCCTGCCCCCTGACTGCCCCCCTCAGAACCCCCAACCCCCCCGCTCCTTGTCCCCTGACTGCCCCCTCCTGAGACCCCCCCCATCCTAACTGCCCCCCCTAGGACCCTACCCCCTACCTGTCCCCTGACTGCCCAAAACCTTATTCACACCCCCACCCCCTGACAGACTCCCGGGACTCCCACACCCCATCCAACCACTCCCCGCCCCCTGACAGACCCCCTCCCCAGAACTCCCGACCCACCTAAACCCCCCTGCTCCCTGACTGCTCCCTCTCCCCACACCTGGCCCCTGACAGCCCCCCCCAGAACTCCCAACCCCCCTGCTCCTTGTCCCTTGACTGCACCCTCCTGAGATCCCCCCATCCTAACTGCCTCCCTAAGACCCTACCCCCTACCTGTCCCCTGATTGCCCAAAAGCTTATCCACACCCCCACCCCGACAGCCCCCCCGAACTCCTGACCCATCCAACCCTCCCCCTGCTCCCTGTCTCTTGACTGCCCCCTCCAGAACCCCCCTGCCCCTTCTCCAACCCCCTGGTCCCCTTACCGTGCCGCTCAGAACAGCGTGTCAGGCTCCACGCGGAGCCCCGATACGCTGCCACGCTCCCCCACGGAGCGCGTAGCCTGGTTCCCGCCCTCGCAGAGTGCTGCTGGGCAGCAGGGGAGGGGGAGCAGGGAGAGGAGCTCCAGACTGCTGGAGGCCCCATGCGAATGGCCGGCGATCTGCGAATGCGGTGGGGGGGGGGGGTGGGGAGAGAGAGGAGGGGAGTGATCTGAAGCTGCAGGGGAGAGGAGGAGGGAAGCGGAGGAGGGGCTCTGGCTGCCGGAGCCCCGTGCGAGTGGCTCGATCCGGCTGCCTGCCCTGTCAGCCGTGCCGCGCTCTGCAGGGAGGGAGAGAAATTCGGACATTTACAGATTCCCCCCAGATGCTATTTTAAACTCAAAAAGCCGGACATGTCCGGGAGAATCCGGACGAATGGTAACCCTAAGTAAACCCTTAGTAAGCTTTGAAGTTTTTCCATACCCCAAATAGCTACATCTCATTTCTATTATTATCAAGGGCTGCAGAAGCTGAGAAAAATGTGCCAGTGAATTTGATTTGAGCAGCATAAGTTCTGATAGCTACAAACTCACTTCCATATATAATTTCACTAACTAACTACTTTTCCTTTTCTGAAAGGATGCAGTCAAGCTTGTTTTAAAAATCCCCTTACTGTCTCTTTTAGTGGCATATCCTCTTAGAAGCTATATTTTCCCCCCTGTCCCTGACTTGTCTTTTTCCATTTTGTCAAACACTATTTTTATTTTTTGCTTTGAAATAAACACCGCTTTCTTTCTTTTAAACACACAATCAATTATTCTATTGCAGCAACTGAGTGATGTCAACACAGCTCTGAGAAAGATGCTTGATAGTGAACACTTGCTGCAAAGCTCAAAACAGCAGTGTGTGTGTGTGTGTGTGTGTGTGTGTGTCCAACAAGAGAGGTTACTACTTCAAGTTGAGTTTCTTGGTGATTGAAGTGGTAGATGGATTGTTTGGTTTGTGTGGGGTGTTTTTGTTTTGTTTTGTTTGCTTAGTGCACAGATTTGGAGTCTGTGGCTTTAACCATCAGGTGATATAAAAGCTTTAGTGCTAGGTCAGTGGTGTTACTTAGGGCTTGTCTACACTAGCAATTAACAGCGTTGCAACTTTCTCGCTCAGGGATGTGAAAAAACACCCCCGAGTGCAGCAAGTTGCAATACTGTAAGTGCCAGTGTAAACAGTGCCCCAGCGCTGAGAGCTGTACTCCCAGTGCTGAGAGCTATGCCCCTTGTTGACGTGGTTTTTTTTTTTTTTTTTTTAGAATGCTGGGAGAGCTCTCCCAGCACTGCGCCGTGACCACACAAGGCACGTTAAAGCTTTCATCACATCCCTTTTCAAATCGGAAGGACTAAAATTCTATTTCTCCCATGACAAAAAAAGGCTCCTAGATAAATATTTCTTCCCTTTCCTTCTCCTTTTGTTTTAAATTCTGAAGTTTTCCTGAGGAGACCATTACAGGACAATAATTCCCATGTAGGCAGAACTTGCTGCAAAAGCTGTACCGATTTTAAACTAATATAGACTCTTATCTTAATTTCTGCTTTCATTCATTTTGAAGTTTGAAAGAGGTTAATTAGAGAGGACTGGTTTGGGACTTTTATGTAAAATAATACAATCCATGTCTACATTCTCTATAATAAGCCTCTTCCATCAATCAGGATAGAGAACATTGTGCAAACAATTTTTATAACAGTCTCTTCCAGAATTCTTTGGCCTTTACTGCAGTAGTCAGTGATGAGATTGTTTTCTGTTAAAGTTCACAGGGAACATATCTTGAATTTTAATTTCTTTTGAACAGATGAAGGGCATGTTCTTATCTGTATTCCCAGGAAATGTGAAGTAGCAAAGCACACAGCATCACCTCTTCATTAAATTTAGACTCAGTGCTTACCCTTTAATTGAATTCTTATCTAATGACTCAGTGCTTCCAGGCAAATGCAACTAGTTTAAGTTTTGCAGTTATTATTGGTTAATTATGACAAAGCACATGGTTATCTAGGCCTATTTTTCTTATTCAGACACTTTTTTTTTTAAATTGATAAAAGAAAACATTCCTATGAAGACTTTCTTTGAGCTAGGTGGCTAATTTGTAGTGCCTGTTACTGTCATGAGATTTCAGGTTCAGTCCTACAAACAATAAACAGCAGTGAATTTTTGGCCTTGTAAGCACCAGGGAAAAGGGTAATTTGTGGCAAACAGTGGCCCTCAGAGGAAATAAAAAGCAAAGGGAATGAATTGAAGCTACATTTTATAAAGAGCAAGTACACAACAGTGGAGCAATACTATAGATCATCAGTGATGCCTGCAGCAACTATGTGACAAATAAGCTTCCTAGAGGTATGTGTTGAGCAAAATGTAAACATACATAATGGGGCTGTTTCCTCTGTCTCACCATCTCTATTGATGTTCCCTAGGACTCTATCCTTGGTGCCCTCCTTTTTTTCCCTCTACACCAGAGGTGTCAAACAAACAGCCCTTGGGTTGGATCTGGCCTGCATGATCTATTTGTGACTCTCATGGCATATTTCGATTCTGCAGAATCTAAGCTTTCATATAAGAAAAGAGTAAATGTCTAGTGTTCATGGTTGCAAAGAACCTTCCAAATCTGAACCAAACATAACTGCAGCAGTGTTGTCTGCATGAGCCTGCAGAGATCCTGAAACAATGATTCTGAGATGAGTACACTTCCCCACCAACCATTAATCTTGTTAAGTTAACTTAATGGTACAATATCAGTATTGACTCTCTCATTAGTTATTTAGGTAGGATGGAGAATTTTCCATTGCTGCAGGAAGAAAATGCAGAAAGAAAGGAGAAGTGACACAAAGACAAGAAAGAGGGAGGAAGGAGGTGAAGGGGGAAGAGAAACAAAGGGGGTGGGAAATAGTGATGGTCCCAAAAGGAGTTAATTTTCTCCCAGTGTGATGCTAAATACAGTGATAAGGTACAGAACAAATAGTTAATTAAGGTAATGAAAAGTTTAATTACTCCCGTTCCAAACCATACTCTCCCCTTTGCCTTTGTGCAAATCTCCCATTCACATCACTGGGAGCTGTGCTGTGGATTATGGGGAGTATTTAACCCTAAATTTTTACCTTGGCCTACTGGCCATAAATCAAAGTGGAATTCAGCCCTCTCTAGTGGGTGAGTTTGATAGCCCTGTTCTGCACCCATGCCAGAGTGATCTTTCATAGATCTCCATCGTGATGGCTCTTAAATTTCTCTAGCTCCATCCCTGGCTTCTTTTCCGCCGTATAAGCTACATTTCAACTGGTCTTTCCAACATCTCCTCTTGAATGTCCTACTATTTCCTCAAACTATACTTGGTAAAAATGCACCTTCTATAGATTCTTCCCTCCTTGCTTTCTCCAAACACTGAGAGGTTATGGACCAGTTACTCCACTTGAAATCAATGGGCTTTTTAGGTGCTCAAAGCCTCTTCGATTGTAAGTTCTGTTGGGGAGGGGTAGTCTCATTGCTATAAAGCACCAGGATGCTATAAAAGTAATAAATAAATGATCATCCAAAATATTAAATCCTAAAATCAGGCTGGACCTAATAAAATAAACCTGATCACCAAAGGGGACTCTTTCCAAGTCTTTGCTATACTGTCTGGGCTTTCCTCCTGCTGCCGTACAGTTTTTTTTTTTTTTTTTTTTAAATCTTGACATTTTATTCCTAAAATTCTCCTCAGTTTGGAGAATAAATGGTTTGTTCTAGGAATTATTTTAAGGAAGTTCTTCGGCCTGTGTTATATGGGAGGTCAGACTAGATGATCATGGTGGTCTCTTCTGACCTTGGAATCTATGAACTTCTAAGTTGCAGCATTACTGTGAGCCATCAATGCATTTGATGGGAAATGGGCATTTAGTTCACTAGCTGTGGTGGTACTTTGGAGAGCTCCCTGAGCTCCCTGTTGTGGAATTGGAATATTCATAAACATACATTTATTGAAATACTCCCTCCTCCACATCCGCTGGGCATCAACAGGACTGAAGTAGGAGAAAATGTACTTTCCCCTGCTTTAAAATCTATCTAATCTAATGAATGAGCCTGATCCCGCAAAGTGCTCTTAACTCCCACTGAATTCAACTGGAGTTCAGGACACACAGCATCTCACAGGATGTACTCAGCGTCTCATAGGATCAGCCCTTAAATCATAAGAAAATGAAACAGATTGAATGGTTAGCCAAGTTAGCAGAAGGTGCAATAGAAACTGTGAAAGTTCTAGCTGGCATCACCAGTAAGAGTAATCCCTTGTTTTCCAACGCATGGTCTTAGATTAGCTCTTTTTCCAAAGCATGTTGTAGGAACAGTTTAGATAGTAATGAAATTGGCACACTAATGACAACGTGATACTCAGCACCCTGCCAAAGAATTGCAAGCATTAATATCACCTATTGAAAGGGCCAATAAAAGACATCACTGAAGCCAAATTGTTGGGGCAGGGGAAAAAACCCTCAGCATGTTCTGGCAGAACTAATTCCATCTCAGCCACTCTGGCCCATGACTGGGGCTCCTAGGTGCTGCTCTAAGATAAACAATAATCATAACAAAACAATATAATCATGGACTGTGTCCTCAGAGCATTCCTGAGCTTTCCCCCAAGGAGGCAATGATCATATCAAAGCCGTGATGATCTATACCATGTAATTTACATAGCCACTGAAAAAAAAACACAAATTAAGGGCTGCAGCAGGCTTTGTGAGGTTTGTAGGAGAGAGTCCCATTCTCATGCATATTAGTTGATCTGCAGCTATGGAATAAGCTGTGTGTGCAACTTCTAAGGTTTATAGGAGAGGGTATCCTGCTTTTGAACCTCTAAAAGCATTCCAGGGACATCTAGTATTAGAGTTCCATAGCAATTTGTGGCAAGCCAGCAGAGAGGATATTATGGAGAGTTGAAATGCTTTCTTTTAATGTTCCCTCCCCATTTTTGCCTTTTAGAAAAATCTAGTATATTTCATGCCAAAAGCTATGTTCAGACTGGACAGCTGAGCACTCAAAAGTTGAGAAATCCACAGTTAAAACAGTAAATATGTAACCCCCAAAGAGCTCGCCTAGGTCCTTGGGGCTCTGTGTGCATGTAACTCAGGGCAAGACAGACTGTCCCTGGTAGGGAAGGGGAGTCAAGGTCAGACTTAGTCTGCTAGGCAACCAAGAGGCAAAGACACTATTTAGAATGACGGCCCTTGTTGGCTTCAGGGAGGATAGCAAGTGTGCCTGTGTAACCCATGTGCCTAATAGGGAGATACCTCTTTAAGAGACCCTTTGGGGGGAGATAGGAGTGAGTTGTGTCTGGGTCATTGTTGCTAGGCAGATTAGCACTCCACATCCAGAAGCTTCTGGAATTGTAGTTTTGGGTATGCTCCAATAGGTTCCCTCTTGCTGGGCTCAGACTCTGTGAGGGCAAGCAGTGAGGGCAGCTGCTTTGCAGAAGGCCATGTGCCCTGTGTGAGTTGGGAGAAGCTGAGCCCAGGAGCAGGAAGCAGGCTGTTGTACCTAACTCTGAAGCATTTTGCAGCAGGTTAGTGATATTGTTAACCCTCTAACAGGGAAGCCTGGGCAATGCTAATTATAGAGAAGACTAAAGTTAGGAATTTTAGTAGAGTTTTGTAACCTGCAGCTTGAGCCCTGCACCCTTTTGTGGTGAGGGGAAATTCTGGCACCACAAGCAGCCTGAGTCCTGCATGAAGTGACACCTGTCAGCAGCGATCATCCGCCCCTCTGCGGTGACTCAGGAGTCCAGAGCCATCTCTGAACCCGAGAATCAGTCGTGGAGTTGTGAGTCACCATATTTTAATTAGCTAGTCAGGGAAATTGTTTGGGAGACCCCTTACTTCCTGAACTTACTTACGTCCTCGAGCCAGGGAGTAAGGGTTTAGAGAGTTTATTACCTGCTACCTATTAAACCTGAGGAGGGACTTACCACCTTATCCTGCTTGTGAGTCTTTTGGGCTGCTCTGGACCCAGTTAGCCGAATTGCTAACTGTTTCACAGAAGATATCGTGGTCTCAGGTCATCAAGGGCCCTATGAAGTACATGTACCAATGGGACACTAATTTTTACATTTGATCTATGAGGTCACATGACTGGGGAAATTCATGGATATTATCAGTGTAGGCACCGGAGCCCCTGAGAATAGTGTTTTACCCTCTTGTATTATATTTCCCTCCTGTTTAATATAATTGTGTTGAATATATTGTATGTGCTTGTGTTATTTCTTGGGAGTTTCCAACTATCTGGGGGCTACCTTATAGTTAGAATTTTCCTCCCAAGCTGCCCTGGTGACCCTGCCAGGAAAGAGTGAGAGGGGTGGCGGCAATGCCAAATAAATTCATATGGGAAGAAAATGAAGTTACAACCTACTGAGTGGGAGGTGGGATCCAGAAGAACCCAGTCCATCAAAATCAGATAGGAGATTGGCGTTAAAGGCGGTAACTGGGTGGATAAGAGTCACTACACATAGAACATTAATTTTGTTAGTGTGTTTACATTGTATCTTTAATTACATGATCACATACCATTCTGTAAGTCCAGTAATGCAATATAAATATGACATACATTCTACAACCTTAGGTACACTTAAGTAGCATCTCATCATATTGTGTACTATAATATTCTCATCATATTGAGGCCATGACAACCATTTATGTGTAATGTGTAAAATAAATATGAATACCTGTGTAGTGCCACATGCTCATCTGGGGCAAATCAGCATAACTTCATTGACTTTAATGGAGTAATGCAGATTGCACCAGATGAGGACCTGGCCCCTAAATGTACAACAAAATGTAACAGTAAATATTTGCTGGTATAAATAAGCCACCTAAGTTAGCTTTGCAGTTAACTGAATCAAGCTTAAAGTCTGCACTGTATATACGTGCACAGCTAAGTTAACTTAGCAGTAGCTCTGTTTCTGCCTCTGTGACTGAGTATGTAGAATTTGGATAGGTAGATATACCTATGTATAGCATACCATATTTATACACTACACATGGATTTAAAATGCAAACACAAATGATCAGGAGAAGGATTATATGTAAAAAAGTGAGTAGGAAATAAGCAATAAGAATTTCAGAATTCTTAGTGAGAGACAGACGTTCGATGCACCAATTGTCAATGACCAAGGAAGTGTGTTATCCCACACTAACAGGAGCCTTGGAGTGTTTTGTTGCAGTAATAACTGGCACCTAGAACAGAAACTGCACACAGAACTGTAGTTAGTCAGTCTTTTAAGGAACTATAAGGTAATTTTGTATTAAAAGTGAATCAACTAAAACTTTATTTTATCCTGGTGGGAAGGAATATACACTTTGTGTGTTACTGTAGAAATGCAAATGACGTAAATTGTCTTTTAATTTCTGTATAGTTAAAATTAATTTTCTTCCCTAAGGAATAAGCTTTAAATTCCAAGATTAAACATTCTAGCTAAGAAATTAAAATGTAATCAAAAAGTCTGCAGAAGGGCACTACTTAGTCAGCATTGAAAAAGGTGAGGGATTGCAGAAAATGATTAGCTCAGAGTATTGGTAATGATTGCGTATGGAACTGTTCACCTCTAGGTTGCTCATTCAAACCCAGCCCTAGTAAGTAGCAACCAAGAGTTATCTTCTCTTGGGTATTTGGTGGCTTTTATTAAATGAATGGGTAGTCTCTAGAAGATAAGTGTATATCAGAAAATCGCACTTCTATTTACCTACAGAACTGGTACATCATTGACAACTAAGTGCCTGATCCTAAACGGTGGTAGACACTATTGAAACCTGGGAGCTTGAGGCATCTCATAGGATCAACTGTGGAGTCTAGTCATGTGGTTGTCTCTTTGAGAGAAAATACACCTGAGGGTTATTGACTATTTCCATCAAATTAAAGGGAGAACTGCATCTTGGGAGCAAAGGGCAAAATCAGTCTAGGCAGAGGAGTCAGTCTGAATAAGTCATTCCTAATAGCTCTCCATAACATGAGCTTCTTCAATAAGCAAGAAAACACCGAAGAGGAAAAGTAGGAACATTTAGAGCAACCTACTGAACTGCTTGTGACCAAAAATTTAAGAAATAATAAAATGAGGCTTCTGAATCAGAACTGGTGTGTGGATTCTTTCTGTCTCTCTTGGGGTTTGGTCGTGTACACTCAATATAATAGCTTAGTTTCCTGAGAGCTGTAATATTTTGCTCCGATTCTAGTTGTTGGGCTTGGTATGGAGGTGACTGGGTGGTGTTTAGTGGCCTGTGATATACCAGAGATCAAACTAGATGAGCTGGTGATCCATTGTGGCCTTGAACTATATGACTAACTCATTGGATGATCAGGGTCAAAAACCAAGGATGCTGATATTTCCATCACAAAGCGAATCAGTGAGATACTTGTATCCTACAATTGGCAAATTGGACCTCTATTACCCAGGGAGGGACCTTATACATCTGCACTGCAAGCTTCCCCACCAATGTGCCTCTTCAAGCCACCACCTCTCCAGGCCAGAAGGTAATTCAGTATTTTCCATGGCCAGCCATTTTTTGATGTGTCCTCTGAGGTTGCCAACAGAGGTGTCAGTTATAATGGTAACACATTTTTAAAGTGTGGATAATTTCCCGACCAGTGACTGGATTTAGACCACCAGTTCATTTGACATGTCATCTGTCTCTCTTAGTTACACGAGTCAGGCACCATGAACCAGCTAAGATGCAAAAGTTTTGCTTGGCATTTGCTGAATTATATTATTTAGACTTGTTAAATTCTTTGAATCATTTCTTTCTATCAAAGGAACACAGTGGTCTTTTGGTCTTCAGAAATAATATATCCAAGGTGAAGTAATTTATTAATGAATCCAAGAAAAGCATATTTTAAGTCTCTAGAGCTGGTGTAAATAATTGCAGGAAGTGGAACATTTTAAATGTACTGGGCCTGATTCTGATCTTGCTTACACTGGGTTACCTCAGGACTGACTCAGTTTAAGACAGTGGAATTAAAAATAGTGAGTTCAGAACTGGGGCCCTGTAATGGAGTTGGGACTCACCACCGCAGCACCTCCTGCTGGCTGTCCTGGGAATTAGCTCTCAGCCCTTCCAGTGTGCCTTCAGCTAGTGGTGTCACACCTGCCGTCACTGCTCTTTCCACTGTTTGGACCCATAGCGCTCCTCGGACTACATCGTCCTCTTCTGGGCACGGTCCTCTGGCTGTGCCCCACTCCAGTATCTCCCCCCTTCCGGGGGACTGGCAGTCCTTAGTCCCACCACTTGCCTCAGCGGCCAACTGCAGTCTGGATACCGGCCACTCTCCTCATTGGCAAGTGGGGTGCAATGGGGGGGGAGGGGCACAGGCCCACCTGCTACTTTGGGTCCTGACCTAGGGACCCTATATCTGGCAGCCACCTACTGCCCTCCTCCAACCTGCTGCCTATTTTCCCTGGGCCACTTCTCCCATAGCCCTGGCATACTCTCAGCCCTTATAGCAAGGCTCCAGCCTGGCAGTGGTCAGCCAGCAGCTCACCCTTGCACTCTACTGCCCCTACCCAGCACTGCTCTATCTATGGCACTTCTTCAGGCAGGCAGTCCTTCTCCCTTGCCTTCCAGGGAGAGACTCCCTTCTGCTCTGCTGAGCAGCCCTTTATATATGGCCCTCACCGGCCCTGATTGGCTGCTCCAGCAAGCCTTCCCCCATTGGTGGGCTCAATCAGCCCTTTCCTGATTTGTGGCTTCTGCGCAGCCACCCTGGTGCTGCTTTTAACCCCTTCTTTTCCTTGTGTGGGGCAGCCACCCCACCACAGGCCCACTTAGTTCTTCAACCCAGATTTCATGTTGGCTTTTGATGCTTTGGCATCAAATGAGGGGAAAAAATACCTCTGAAAAATTTAAGTTACTTAAAGTACTAAGAGCTTTTAAACTAAGGCCCTTTTTGACTTATAAATAAACAGAACCTTGGATTGTGTTCATGCAATTTTAAAATTTTAGCATTTTGTAGTGTGGGTTAAATGTACTGGAAAACAAGTATGCTTTTTTCCTAGAAAACACTGGAAAACAAGATGTTGCACTCAAGTGATCATTTCTGAAAAAACAAACTTCTGTTGTGCTGAGGTTTCTTTTTGATGAGTTCCTCTGTTTGGCAGAGTTAATCAAATGTTGAGACTCTGATTAATTTTCACTTTTTAATGCATGTCCCATCTCCAGCTCCTAGGTGGAGGCCCGGCCAGGTGGCTCTTTGCGGTGCGCACTGCCCCGTCCACAGGCACCACCCCCGCAACTCCCATTGGCCATGGTTCCCTGCCAACGGGAGCTGTGGAGCTGGTGCTAGGGGTGGGGGCAGCGCACGGAGCCCCCTGGCTGTCCCTACACCTAGGAGCTGGAGGGTGGACATGCTGCTGCTTCCGGGAGCCGCGTGGAGCCACGGCAGGCAGGGAGCCTGCCTTAGCCCTGCTGCGCCACTGATCGGACTTTGAGCTGCCAGGGTCTCTTTGAGCCCAGTCAAAAACTGGATGCCTGGCAACCCTAACATGAGATAGCTGAAAGAACATTTAGCATCAATCTACTCTTTCTAGGGCTATAGCTACACTACGGAGACCATACCAACATAGCTATGATGAGATAGTCCGGTAGTGTAGACACAGCCTACACCAACAAAAGGAGTTTTTTCTGTCAGCGTAGGCACACCATCTCCCTGAATGAGGCTATGGCTAAGTGCTGCAGTAGCACTGTAGGGTACATGCTTCCTACATCAACAGAAGGGGTTTTTCCATCGATGTAGGTAATCCCTCTGTCGACCAAGCCGCAGCTGTGCCAGGGGTTAGGTTGATCTAACTACAGTGCTCAGGGCACAAAATTTTTCACAGCCCTGAGCAACATAGCTAGGTCAACCTAAGTTTTAGGTATAGGCCAGGCCTGAAGTTAGTTGTACCTATGGAAGTCCTCCCCTGTTGACATAACTTTGTCTACACTGGGTTTTTTTGTGGCCATAGCTATACTGGGGTTTTTTCACACCTCTGACCAACACAGCTTTGCTGCCACAACTTTTCAGTGTAGACCAGTGTTGACCAAGCCTCGTTTCTTATCCCTATCTAGAAGACACTATACAAGTGTTATGGCAGGGGACACCAGGTGACACTGTTATACATAGTCTTACAAGTTTTTTGAATGATAATAAGTTTTTAGGCTTGGAAGAAAATGCTGTGGTGGTGTTGGTTTTCTGATTCAGTTTCTTATGGGGCTGCAACATCTGCTACTGGTCTGCAAATGGGCGACAATAATAAAATGATACCTTTACAAGATATTTATTCTATTAGCCTCCTGTGTGTAGGCAACCTTAGTACCATGTGTAGTCCTCAAGTCTCCTTCATTACCTACTTTCTCACACATACAAAGCAGCCCAATTTAAATTTGCCCTTTATTTTTTAAAAATGCTCCAATCTCTAGCTACATCATATCTTATGGATTTTCTGTCTGTCTCTATTCCCCTCTCTAGTTTCACTGCTAGCTTAACACTGGCCTCTTTCCTGTCCTTCCACAAAATCTCATAACTGTCAGTGCAAGAGCTTTCATCTTTACAACTCCTGCCATCTGGAACAGCCTTCCTGTATCTCTCTACCTCATTGACTCTTCATTTCATTTCCTATGTCATCTGAAAACAAATCCTTTCTCCCTTTCTGCCTCTTGGTTCCTCTCTGCCTCTGTGCTATTGTTGCTTTTATTAACTCTATATACCTTAACTCTACAGATTGGATCCAAGGTTTTGGTTCGGGCCAAACACCCCCCAAATTTGGGTATCATTTTGGATTCAGATCTGAACATTGTAAGTCAGGCCTGTGTCGGTCTTAGTGTCTTTGAAGTATCTTTGAATCAAAAGCACTGTACAGAATAAAAAAACTATTGTATGCAACATGTTCAACATGACACAACAAATCCTGCACCGTGACAGGGGGTTAGACTAGATGACTGTTGCAGTCCCTTCTAACCCTCTGGTTTTATGAGTCTATGGTTCTATGATTCTATGACATTTAAAAGGACTCAATGGACATAATGTCAAGAGTTATTATCATCTCATGGGTATTTGGTGGATTATATTAGCAAGTAGCAACCAAGAGTTATATTAAATAGTCTCTAAGGTGCCACAAGTACTCCTGTTCTTTTTGCGGATACAGACTAACACGTCTGCTACTCTGAAACTCCACTACCTAGAGAAGATAAATATTGTACATCAGAAAATCACTGCTATATTTGACACTGAATGGACATCGAAAGTGCCCCTAATGTTTTCAATTTTGTAAAAAGTATTTTTATAAAACCTAAGACCAATAGAAATGTTTCCAAATGTTGGTTTACACATTCCAGAGAGACCTTTTGGTTTTTAAAGAAACATTCCCCTGCTGTGAGGGCTATGTTCTAAGAACTTTAATGAGAAACTGACTAAATATCAAAGTGAAACCAACATGATCGATGTGTACTGTCCAAGCACAGAGAATTGCAAACGGCGGGGGAGGGAAGCCTAAATAGTGAAAAGAAAATTGCATTTTTTAAATTCATTCACCTTTACAAATTTTAAGGTGTCACTAATCACATAGTTAAAGACTTATGTTAATTTACTACATATGGGACCTGATTGTCCTGACTATCTCACAAGGGAGTCAGTGGTGCTCCACTAGTGTGAGAAGAGAGACAGACCTATGGTATTTCAGATGGCAATGTTGCTTTAATGTTAAAAGTTGTGGGGATATTCTCCTATTGTGGCCTGAAGGATTTAAATCCAGAAATAATATGCATGTTAATAAGAATAGAAACAACCTCCTCTATCTCAAATAATCAGAGATTTTTTTTTTGATAAATGGCTTAACCAAAGGAAGGGTCCCAGTAATATTGAACTTGCACATTTCTGATGGACTGCATTTAATTCAGACATAAAAAATGCTGAGTTCACCGCTGAGCCGCCGAGTGCCTGATGTACAATTAGAACATTTACAGCCTTTCCCCTCCTGCCTTTCTTTTCACACTGCTTTGGCTTCCAACAGAATAGAACCAAGGAGGCAAGAGCACTTGTGACTGTAGTAGGGCCCCTACTGAACAAGGCCCCAGTACTCCACCACTGAATCAATAGAAATTTTGCCATTGACTTCAGTGGGAGTAGGATAAACCCCTTTCATACATTTGTCTTGAAAGGGAGCAGAGCTGAGCTGCTGGGCTTTGCTCCCTTAGCCTGGATATTGGCGCTGTTCTTAACGGTCAAGTGGCTACAAGTCAGCAGTTGGGTGGAAAGAATCAGCATGTTTTTTCTCAGGTGACTCATGAATGTAACCGTCACCCTGACTCATACCAGCCAGGTCTGTAATGTAAATTTATATGGTAGGGTCTGATTGTTAATATTATTCTCTACATAAATGGCAATTAAATTGGCTCACATAGATAGTAACTGGCAAGGTGCTTTGAAACATGGCTAAAACTGAAACTAAACACGTATATTTAGTAGATTACATAAAAATGATTCTCTTATGAAAATAAATGCAGTACTCCAAAGTGCCAATATTTGTTTTATGAAATGTTACAGAAGCTTTAATGGAAAAACGTGAGCTTTTTTTCTATCATGGAACCCGAGGCTGATGGAATGAAGCTAAAAGGATTCAACATAAAGCAAGTTATCACACATCCAAATGCAATACAACATGACCCATTCATCCATCTTCCTGGTTATTTATGAGCTTGATAGATGAGAATGCTGCCCAGGAAAGCTGGGTTTCATGCCCTCTGCACTGTCCCACATATGCAGCTTTGCCATAACCTTGAAATCCAGATTTCAAAGGACATTTCCAGGATCAATGCTTCCAATTCAGCTATTTTAGTTGAAATTACTTAACTGTCAAGGTTTGTAATATGTGGTATTGCCATCCACTACACTGTGGGGAAAAAAGCAGCTCCGAAGGAATGCTGATGACATTCCCAGTATTTTTATTCTAAAGTAGCCTGTGTAGCTAGACAAGCAATTAATTCAGAATGCAAATTAAAGGGCATAATTTGAATAAATTATAGTGACTAAGCTGAGTCAATAACCCCCCTTCTGTCTGGTGGAATTTACCTCTTGATACCTGATTAAAGAGATATGGCAGGAGAACTAGTAGAGAACTGCTCTGCATTTCTCATTTGTATACTTAAAAGCTAAAGTCAAAGACTAGTCCTATAAACCCTTTTCAAAAGAACCTTATGCTGTAGTTATGGGGTGGAGGTTCACTGCTGCTTTCCCAGCTGCAGTTTTACCAGATATCGTCTACCAAGGTGGGATTTATGTTAATAGAGACTGCAATCAAGCACATGGCTTGAACTCTATCTTATCTACTAGCATTCCTTATGCTCTACAAATCACTTTATCACCTCAGAGCTAGCGGTGCAGTTAAAGAGAACCTAAATTCTGTCAACACAACTTTCCTACTCTCATCGATCATGCTCCTACTCCTCCATTACTAGAAACTATCCCACCAACATGTGTGGTTGTCTTTGAGGAGACAATGTAGTATTTCATTCCATAATAATATGGATCCTACCTGCTATCCCCATGTGTAGCAGGAGGGTGGTCAGTAGTATGGTTAGCATTCTAAACCATGTCAGGAGGGTATTTTCCAATCTCTATGTGGAGGGTCAGGAGGCGTATGAGATGGGGTCTTTGTTTTATATGTGGAGGGTAGGCATGAGTATTGTCTAGACCAGGGATCGGCAACCTTTGGTATGCGGCTCGCCAGGGTAAGCACCCTGGCGGGCCGGGCCAGTTTGTTTACCTGCCGCGTCTGCAGGTTTGGCCGATCACGGCTCCCATTGGTCACGGTTCGCCGCTCCAGGCCAATGGGGGCTGCGGGAAGCAGCGCGTGCCACGTGCCAAATGTTGCCGATTCCTGGTCTAGACGATAACAGGAGGTTGGGCAGAGTACAAGAAGGTCTCCACCTCATTTAAGAATGTTGTTTTCAGGGTAGAAATGTCTCTTTGGCTAGTATCTAAAAAATCAAAGAACAGGAGGATCTTTTCTGCCTATGTGTCAAAGATGGGTGGGTCTGGTGTTGGAACCAGGGCTGGCTCCAGGCACCAGCGAAGGAAGCACGTGCTTGGGGTGGCAAAAATGGTAGAGCTAGCCCTGGTTGGAACCATACAAAATTATCTCTCTGCTAAGCATAAACAGGTTTAAAAAAGGGAACATCAAACACAGAAGCTTCTGTAAACTAGGGCCTCTTACATTATGGCATCTTTAGCCATCCTTCTGCTATCGTCATTGGCAGATCCACAGATTCCCGCTCCAGGCTGGAGGGGGCATAGGTAAAGGAGAGATTAAGGAAATGAAAAGATGGCATATTCAAAACTGATAAAAGCAAATTCTTCTTTACACCATATGCAACTAAAATGTGGAACTCTCTGCCACAGGAAGTTGTGAGGCCAAGAACTTAACAAGATTCAACAAAGGCTTGGAGGTTTCTATGGATAACAAGAATAGAGTCATCATAGTTATTGTTCACAACATTTGGAAGGAATATTAAATGTCATGATTCAAGACACAGCCAAATTACTAGAGACCAGGAGGAGACCTAATGTGGGGGGCAGATCACCCCACACCTACTCCCTGCAAGGTTCTGACACCGTCCTCTGAAGTATCTGATGCTGGCTGCTGTCAGACAGAATACTGGACTAGATAGGCCTCAGGATTAATCAAGTATGGCACTTCCTCTGTTCTTCCAAGAGGACTTAAGGAAGAGGGGCTGTAGTCCACCCCTCAAATCTCCCCTCATTTGTAGCTGTGAGATGCATTCTGTCCCTGGGACCTCTACCAGCCCTGAACATGAATCCTTGAATCAGTCCTTCATTGGCTTTGCACAGGGGAAAGGTGTAGGATGCTCTCTTCTTTTGTTATTATGTATCTTCCTACATAATCAATGGTAAGACTGTGATTTGTTATCACCCATGCTGAGAAATTCTGAAAATCTAATAAGCAACCATGGGTGAACACTAAAAAATGACATAGCATTGATCCACCTGCATTTTCAGGGTGCTATTAGCTTCCCTTCATTGCTCTTTGATCTGCTGTCAACTGTTTTCTGCTCCCCACATATTTAAGAAATCTATGTATACCTACTATTGTTAATAAAAGTAGAAAAATAGACTGACAGGATATTTTAAAACAGAAAAGTGTTTGTACCACAATTTTCCTGTAGAATACAGGTGTATGGGTTTGTTCATGCTGGCCTAACTATAAGTTTCTATTACTAAATTAAAGAAATGTCATGTGAAATGTCAGTGGAACACCTCAAATAATTATACCCACTAAACACCTTCAATTACCATGTTACTTCCCCACTAGAGACAATGGGCCAAATTCTGCTCTCAATTATATCTGTACAAATCCAGAGTAACTCTACTGAACTCGGTGGAGTCAACCTGAATTTACATCGCTGTGAGAGCAGAATTGATCTAAATTTATTATTTTAACAGTAAATTAGTATCCAGAAAGAGAACTGGAAATGAAGAACTTTTGGATTCAGCATCATTATCACTGTCATGCTTGATTCCTTCAGTCATATCACATATCAATACCAGTCGCTACCCTATTCATGCAAGTAATCCCATTAAAGTCAATGGTGCCATTCAGATCAATTAGGATCCCTTGCGGGAATAATAGGTTGGGGTATTGGGCCCAGTTTGGGAGTGTAATTCTGTAGTTTAGAGATAATTGCTAAAACTGGAAGGTGCAACTCATTGCAGCTGAAGATGTTCAGAAATGATGTGATAGTAATAGTAGAATGGAAATCATGAACACTTTCTATAGGAAGAAACACTAGATCCCAGTAACTGGGCATGGAAAAACCAAACCAAAGAAACAAGGTCTGATACTGCAGCCACTTTGCCTACAAGCCATATTGAAGATAAACTATTCGAGTACCCAGATATTTAAACAGGGAGTAACACAATTGAGTCACCTGATGAATGTGGATGAAGGAATAGAGGTTTGTGCAAAATGTCAAAGACTAGATTGTGGAATTTGTGCCACTGCTTGACATAGAAGACACAAGGAGCTGCACTGCTTATGGAAAAGCACAGAGGAGTTTGTATCTCAGGCAGGCACATTTCAAATAAATGCTGGAGACATCTAGGAATTGTAAACTTTGCAGTAGCCATTAGACAGGCACAGTTTAATTCCCCCCAAGCGTAATAGCCCTACTGGGCAGGCCAGTACCTCCCATCTTCCTACTCCTCTGAGCCAACTTTTTGACTTAACACCCTGGAGGGAGTGTAATCTGGAGCAAACATTCCCTGGGCTTCCCAGAGCATGGGTACTACTGCTCAAGGGCCTCCCATAACAAGTGTGAGGGCTCCTTGCATGGTCCCTGCCTCATGCAGCTGTGCAAAGGCCACCACAATCTAACCCGACGCTTGAGAGCGTGGCATGGATTCTTAGACCCTGATTTTGCAACCCTTTTGCATTGGAAAGCACTTGAAGCATCCCAACATAAAGAAGGTCCTTCGAAATCTCTGTGAAAGGTCCACCTGCTGCATTATTTTCAATGACTGCAGGGCTGGGAGATGTAGGGGTAAACAAAGACCCTGTCACAAAATGTAGGATGAGAACTAAAAGTTACCAACAGAGTAAAGGCTATGCTAAAGACCATCTTTCAACCCTCTGTCTAATGCATTCACATAAAAGTATCCCCAATGTAATTGTGATGATTTGGAGAAACTGTCTATGTACAATTCATAAATTCTGTTTGAGATTATATACTCTCTGTATGCTTACGCCCTTATGATTATTTGTATTTATATTCTTCCCTTAAACTGCTTGTGCTAAGGAAATAGCTCTGGTAGTGGCTCCTGCATATCTGCCTATAAATAGGTCGATTGTTAAAGACAATCAGCACCTGCATAGATCTTGTCCAGGGAGAACAATGGAGTAACTGCGTCCTCGATACAACCAGTTTTCATCAATGTTTCTGCAGGGGGACTGGGGCGTGTCATAAACAGATAGGTAAGGGTTAATGCCTCTTTTACTTGTAAAGGGTTAAGAAGTTCACCTAGCCTAGCTGACACCTGACCAGAGGAACCAATGGGGGGATAAGATGTTTCAAAAGGAAGGAGGGAAGTTTCCTTTGTTTAGAGTCAGTTTCAGTTTTGGCCGGAGTGGAAAAGATCAAGGAATCAGCCTCTTATCAGAGTAATGAGTATTAGAAAAGGAATAAATAGGTTTGTTTATTTTCTTTTTGTAACTTGTCTTGGGCATTAGGGAATAATCAAATTGGATATTTTTTGTGTAACTAAGTTTTTGCCCAGGGGAACATCCTCTGTGTTTTGAATCTGTTGTCTGTGAGATCAGCTTGTATGCTATCTCCCAGAGGGTTTTCTTTTACCTTTCTTTTCTTTAATTAAAAGACTTTTTTAAGAACCTGATTGATTTTTTCCCTTGTTTTTAGATCCAAGGGGATTGGATCTGGACTCACCAGGGATTGGTGGAGGAAAGGGGGGGGGAGAGAATGAGTAATTCTTCTTTGTTTTAAGATCCAAGGGGTTTGGATCGGTGTTCACCAGGGAATTGGTGGAGGAGTCTCTCAAGGCTACCCAGGGAGGGAAAGGTTTTGGGGGGGAAGACAGAGTTTCCCAAATGACTCAAACTATTTGGGTGGTGGCAGCTAGACCAGATCTAAGCTGGTAATTCAGTTTAGGGGTTCACATGCAGGTCCCCACATCTGTACTCTAAAGTCCAGAGTGGGGGTGAAACCTATGACAGGGCATGAAGGAAAAGCATTTCCCCAGATGCAGGATGAAGAAACTACATGCTAATGCTAGCATTTAAAAACTCAGAGGAGATCAGAGAGACAAAGAAGGCCTGGGCCAGGTGAGAGGAGCAAACAGCATACTTTCATAGCAGAGGGGACATCTTTGACAACAGGGCCACCCACTGAAGAAGGAAGCTGGCTGAAGGATCAGAGAGACTCCGTGTTCCAGAAATGAAACCAAATGCAGGAGAAGGATCACAGACTCATTAGAAGACCCTGATCAAGTCCCAAAGAAGACTCAAAAGTGGTGAGGACACTGAGGCAGGGGATGGTGTATAAGTGTTATATTGTTTTTACTTAGAGCTGTATAGTTATTGTGCGGTCTAAGTAAAAAGTAACTGCACCAGAATCCTTTTGCAAAGCCCTTGTTTTGCTTCCTTGGAGGGGTAGACTGGAGCTCTGAGAAGGGTTGTGCTTAAGCAGAGGGGAGCTGGCTGTCATCAAAGGATCTATGCAGTTGGCCTGTAGGGTCACCACCCTCAGAAGGTGGTGCTAGAAACAAAATCTGTACCCCAAGAGTGTGGCTAGAAACCAGAACCCGAGGCAGTGCCTGGACTGCTCAGACTCAGGGCATGTGTATGTGGAAATTGGAGGTTTGATTGCAGGCCCAGACTTCAGCACAGGCTAGCAATGTGAGTATATATCCAGGGTTCTGGTCAGGTCATAGTTTCACTGCTATTTTTAGCAAAACTAGCTAGATTAAAGGTTGTGTGACCACCACAAGCTGCGGTCACATCTCTGATTGCATTGAAATACCCTGAGGAAAGCTTACAAGCATGGGAAACACAGCAGTCTGGTGAGTATCCAGCAGAGGGAGCTCGATCAGGGTTGTGACAGTAATGTTTACCCTTTAGTAAAAGATCATGGGCCAGATCCTCAGTTAGTGTTAATTAGTGCAGTTCCATGTAGCTCAATGAAACAATGCTAGTTTACACCAGCTGAGGGTCTGGACCCATCATTACTAGAAGTATGTGTGGGCTCAATGTCTAGAGAGGTAGTGTTGCCTAGTGGATACAGCACTGGACTAGGCCTCAGGAGACCTGGATTCGATTCCTAGATCTGCAGCTATCTGTTGGGGATCTCTTTCCCCCCCCCCCCACAGAGATCCAAGGCCAGAAGGAACCATTATGATTGTCTAGTTTGGCCTCCTGGATAGCACAGGCTGTAGGACTTCTCCAAAATAATTCCTTCGTGAATTGTGGACACCAGATTTGGAGACAGGATTCCAGCAGCGACTGCACCAGTGCCACATACTACCCAATAACCTCTCTACTTCTACTCAAGATTTCTCTGTTTATGTATCCAAAGATCGCATTAGCTCTTTTGGGCACAGAGTCTGAGCTAGGAGCTCCTGCTCTGCTGATAATCTACCATGCCCCCAAATCTTTTTCAGAGTCACTGCTTCCCCATCCTATCAGTATGGCTGTAGTGGTTCCTCACTCTCGAGTGAAGAGGGAGTCCACTCCGCCTCACTACTGCAGGCAACAATAGTCGGGCTCAGGCTCCACTGTCCAAGGCAAAGCAACAAACAGTCTATAGCCCGCCACCTCCTGGCTAGGGTGGATACCAGTTAACAGTCTGGGAGCTCTGACCCTCTGGGCTGGGCAGAGCAACAAGCAGCCTTAGTCCTGAACCTCCTGACTGGGGCAGACAGCAATCAACCACGCACAGACTTTCTGACCTAGGGGAAGTGTGCAGCCAACCCCAGGTGTGGGTGTGGTGGCAGGGGAGTAGGGGGAACCTGGGCCCACCCTATTCCACCGGGTCTCAGCCAAGGGCCCTGTTAGTGGTGGGTGGTCTTGCCAGTGGGTCAGCAGGGAAACCCAACACGCTGCCTCACTTCCCAGCACCACAACCGGACCGAAGTCTGGTTCCCTTGGGCTACTTCCTGTCCAACTCCGCCTGCATTGCTCCATTGGAACCGGGCTCTGTCTCTCTGCTTCGCAGTTGGGCGGCATCCTTTCTGGCAGCTCCTCGAAACCCTCCACATCTTCAGTCAGTAGCGCACTGGTCTGCTTGGCTGGGATCCCGCAGAGGGCTCAGCTCCCTAGAAGAGACGTCCACCTCCTTCCCTGTTCAAGCCCCAACTGAGCTACAGGGCCCTACTTTTATACTCCTTGTCCTGCCCCAGTACTTCCAATGAGGGGAGGGCAGGGCTGGTTTGTCTCCGCCCACCAGGGGAAGGCAATGGTCCCTTGCTCTTGAGTCCGGAGAGAGACCATGCCGCATCACTACAATGGCCCTCATTCTTTGTTCCTAGATGTATACATTTACATTCAGCCATATTTAAATACATATTGTATGCTTGTGCCCAGCTTAACAAGTGATCCAGAGCACTCTGTATCAGTGACTTGTCCTCTTCCCTATTTACCACTTGCCCAATTTTTGTGTCATCTGTAAACTTTATCGGTGATATTATTTTTTTTTCTGGATCATTAATAGAAATGTTAAATAGAGTAGGGCCAAGAACCAATCCCTGCAGGACCTCACTAGAAACACACCTTCACTGATGATCCCCCGTTTAAGTTACATTGAGACCTATAAGTTAGCCAACTTTTAATCCGTTTAATGTGTGCCATGTTAATTTTATATCTTTTCAGGCTTTTAATCAAAATGTCATGTGGTATCAAGCTAAATGCCTGAGTATATGATCTCAACACTATTCCCTTTATCAATCAAACTTGTAATCTCATAAAATAGTTAGTTTGACAGGATCCACTTTCCATAAACACATATTGATTGGCATTAATTATATTACCTTCCTTTAATTCTTTATATAAAGTCACGTATCAGCTGCTCCATTAACTTGCCCAGGATTGATCATAGAATCATAGAATATCAGGGTTGAAAGGGACCTCAGGAGGTCATCTAGTCCAACCCCCTGCTCAAAGCAGGACCAATTCCCAACTAAATCATCCCAGCCATGGCTTTGTCAAGCCTGACCTTAAAAACCTCTAAGGAAGGAGATTTCACCACCTCCCTAGGTAACCCATTCCAGTGCTTCACCACCCTCCTAGTGAAAAAGTTTTTTCTAATATCCAACCTAAACCTCCCCCACTGCAACTTGAGACCATTACTCCTTGTTCTGTCATCTGCTACCACTGAGAACAGTCTAGATCCATCCTCTTTGGAAACTCCTTTCAGGTAGTTGAAAGCAGCTATCAGATCCCCCCTCATTCTTCTCTTCTGCAGACTAAATCAGCCCAGTTCCCTCAGCCTCTCCTCATAAGTCATGTGCTCCAGCCCCCAATCATTTTTGTTGCCCTCCGCTGGACTCTTTCCAATTTTTCCACATCCTTCTTGTAGTGTGGAGCCCAAAACTGGACACAGTACTCCAGATGAGGCCTCACCCATGTCGAATAGAGGGGAATGATCACGTCCCTCGATCTGCTGGCAATGCCCCAACTTATACAGCCCAAAATGCCGTTAGCCTTCTTGGCAACAAGGGCACACTGTTGACTCATATCCAGCTTCTCGTCCACGGTAACCCCTAGGTCTTTTTCTGCAGAACTGCTGCCTAGCCATTCGGTCCCTAGTCTGTAACAGTGAATGGGATTCTTCCGTCCTAAGTGCAGGACTCTGCACTTGTCCTTGTTGAACCTCATCAGGTTTCTTTTGGCCCAATCCTCTAATTTGTCTAGGTCCCTCTGTATCCTATCCCTACCCTCCAGCATATCTACTACTCCTCCCAGTTTAGTGTCATCTGCAAACTTGCTGAGAGTGCAGTCCATGCCATCCTCCAGATGTTGGACTATAGGATAGGCCTATAATTATCCAGGTTGTTCAGTTTTAAATATTGGCACATTAGCTTTCTTCCAATCTTCTGGAACTTCCCCAATGTTCCAAACTTATTGAAAATTAAAAGTAATGGTCCAGCGAGCTCCTCAGCCTGCTCTTGAAAAAAACCTTGGGTGCAAGTTATCCAGACCTGCTCATTTAAAAATAATAAAATCTGGGACTAAGTCACTTGTCCTGGCTGTGCCTCGTTTTCCCCTAAAATGGGGGCAATGATACTGACCTCCATTCTAAAGCACTTTGAGAGCTAATGATGAAAAACACTATGTATGATCAGGTTGGTATTATATTTTTAGTAGGCAATTGATTGTTTGTTGATTCCTTTGGTGATTGTTTAAGTTAAGATATGCAAATACAGAGATAATGTTGCTGGGTGAGATATCTTGTTTGTGAATAAGATAAAGGACCTAAATAGCTGAAGATCAGTATATAGGTTCATAGCAAGGATCAGAAAAATCTTTATAAAGGATCACATAATCCCAGAGACCTAACTTTATTGTTATCTTCTTATATTATTCTGTCACATAAGGAAGATACAAGAGCCTAGAGGAAGTTTCAGCCTTCCCCTTCAAAGTGTGTTCAGCATGGGTACCAGACAATACAATGCATACATCTTTTATAGCAACATATCCAAATGGTTCACGCCACTTATAAATAAAAGCACTCAGGTAGTGGTTCATTGTTGCTGTGATATAGTGAGGAAGGGAATCCCAGTGTAGAGGGAAATGTTACATATACAAAAGTTACACAAACATATGTAAATCTACACAACAGACAGATCTTCCTAAGATATTATAGAGCAGTGATGGGCAACTGGTGGGCTGCATGCAGCCTGTCAGGGTAATCCGCTGGTGGGCTGCCAGACTGTCACTTCCTGCAGCTCCCATTGGCTGGGAACAGTGAACCACGGCCACTGGGAGCTGCGGGCGGCTGTGCAAATGTAAACAAACGGTCTGACAGCCCACCAGCAGATTACCCTGATGGGCTGCAGGTTGCTCACCACTGCTATAGAGGGTAAGAGAATTTCATATCAACAGAAAAACAGTAAAATAGTTCATGTTCATAAATAAGTTTGTCAGACACACAAGCACCAGATGAGATCTATAACAGGCAGGGAAACATAAGGTTCAGGGAGAAGTTAAGAGGTCACAATAAATACATGGGTATGTATCCATATATAAGAGCTTAAAAGTTTTTCTTAACTACATTCAGGATTTACTTTCCTAAGTCACATTCAAATTTATGAAAAGCAATTTGTTTAATTCCTTAGCCAGTGGCCTTCCACTGTCTTAAATTTTATATTGGAGCACTGAAGTGAATACCTATTCTAGTAGGAAGATTTTACTGTGTTTTCTAATACAGGGCATAAAACATACATTAGATGTCTAATGAATCATTAAATACCCATGACAGGGCATGATCTGTTCCCATCCTCTGATGCCCCAGAAACTGCTCAGACTCGCTTCTTTTAGTGTTCAAGCTGTGTTTTATTCTAAACCCTTCCACCAACCTCAGTACAATGCAATATCACGGATTTAAATTCCTACATCTTTGAACCCTTATTTACTAAGGCACTAGGAGGAAAAGATCTCAATCTCCCAGACTCAGCTAGCCCTGTCATCCTTCGCCTTCCTGCCCCCAACACTTCCTTCCTGGCTTTTATCAGCTTGGTCAGCTGATGGCTAATTAGTTCCTTACCTCTCCAGCCACTCCTTCTGATTAGCTAAGTATTCAATCAACCATCACTGGGGGCATTAATTGAGGCTCCAGTGATCCTAATGCTGACCCACCTGTCAGGTCTCAGCACTCTGTTATAATATCATTGAAACGGAGGGAAAAAAACCCTATCTAATGTAGCCTATTTTTCTTTAATATTTGAGGCTAGATCCTCACATAGTTCAACCCTGCATAATTCCTTGATTTCAGTGGAGCTAGGTCAATTTACAGCAGCTGGAGAACCTGGCTCTTAGTTGTTGAGACATTCTGGACACACCACTCAGTGAGGTTGGAGGCAGAATAGACAGCACTTACTGAATGAAAATAGAAAGCCTTTTTGTACAAGAAGTAACTTTTCTTCTCTTTCTCTCTTGCAGAGGGTAGAGCTCATTCTCTGGGGAGACACTTAAAAATTCATTTACACTTGAAACCAACATATGTTCTCTGATAATGTCCTATGTGAAATTAAACATCATTTTTTAAATTTAAAACATGAACAAAAAATAAGGACTCTAACTCATGCAGGACTTGTCACTTTCTTAATGGCAGAGCTGTCACTCCAAAGTATGATCAGCCTGGCATGGACAATATGCAAGCAGTTAACTCTGGCTGAAATTGCATTATTTTCCCCTATTGCTCATAAAGTATACATTGACTTTACCCTGGACAGGAATTAATACCAGTATATTTTCATAACCAAGAAAGAGAAATTAAACAGAAGCTAACTAAAAAGAAAATGGATTGCACAGTTTAGGCCAATTCTTTTTCATTCCTTCCAGTTTTCCCTGTGTTATAATGATGCAGGCACAACCATCAAACTTTTAAATCTTTCCTTTACTATTCACAAACATTGCTTGGGTACAACAATGATAGTGTTACAGAAAAAACAGAGCAAAATAGCTAGATATAGATGCAGGGCCGTAGCAACAAAGAACGTGGCCCCCTCCGAACGGTGGCCCCCTCCGAACATATGTCTGGGCGGGGCCCCTTACAATGCAGAAACTGGAATGCGGTATTTATTTTGCCACTTATAGGGGCCCCCTTCCTTGCGGGGCCCCCTCCGGTCGGAGGGTACGGAGGGTGCTCGCTACGCCTCTGTATAGATGGGTAATTAGGCCTTGATCCTGCCATGAGATCTACAAAGGCTAGAGCTCTGCACCCACACAGAGCTCATTGTCGGATTGGGGCTTTAATTAGTGAGATGATAGAATACAAAAGAGTGAGAAAAATGAGAAAGAAGGTATGGAAAACTTTAAAAGGTCAGCCACTGTGGGCTTGTCTATACGATGGGATAATGTGTCTGGGGGGGTGGGGAAGGATGGGAACGTGCTGGCTATGGCTAAAGTGTCTTACAAACACTGGACATTTTCAGAGCAAATTTTCAAATGCAGCATCTAAAATTGCATGTCTAAAATGGCATGGTCAATATTTTGCACTAGCACTTTTGTTTGCTCCTGTTTCTAAAGGCTGCCAAACCCTGAAATTGCATTTGTAAATTGCATTGCACAAAATTTTAGGTGGCCAAAACTCTGCACGAGTAAGCTCGCAAGCCAGAATGAGACCACTTTGAAACTCTTCCATATGTTTATGAAGTATTTAGCACAATGGGGTTTTGACTTGGTTGAAGTCTCTAAAGCAGTGGTTTACAACTTTTTGTCATTTGCAGACCCCTACATTTCAAATGGAGGTGCGGACCCCTTTGGAAATTCAACCTGTAGTCCGCGGACTCCTACCGTAGAAGTCTTAGGGTACGTCTATACTACCCACCAGATCGGCGGGTAGTGATCGATCGATCAGGGATCGATTTATCGTGTCTAGTGTAGACATGATAAATCGATCCCCGATCGCTCTGCTGTCAACTCCTGTACTCCACCGCGGCAAGAGGCGGAAGCGGAGTTGACGGGGGAGCGGCAGCAGTCGACCCCACGCCGTGAGGATGCGAAGTAAGTCGACCTAAGATACGTCGACTTCAGCTACGCTATTCTCATAGCTGAAGTTGCGTATCTTAGGTCGAGTTCCCTCCCCCCACCCCCCCAGTGTAGACCAGACCTTAGACTGAAAACCGACTGAACATAATTCAACTATAAATGCTTCATGTGCTTGGCACGGCATTTGATGCAATGTGAGAAAGAACGCTAAATTGTGGGCTTCTATGGTAATGACAACGTCTGGATTTTGACTTGTAGGTGGGTGTATTCACATACTTTTGATCAGAAAAACGACATGCCTTTGCTGGGATCTGAAACTTTATTTTCATAGTCACATTTCGTGCTCCCCTTAGACTTTGTCTGTGGACCTCCAGGGATCTGTGGACGACAAGTTAAAAAGCACTGCTCTAAAGCATTACTGCAATATAAATGCTAAATATTGCTATTAGTAATTAGTGTGTGTAAAGTGAAAGGATTAATTCACTACCACTATTTATCCCATTGATTCCTGAAGATATCTGAATTTCATATGTCTTCGTTATTTCATGAGGATAATTCTTAGTTCAAAATCTAAACTGGATGTTAAAGTAGGTGCTTCTATTTTATTCAGTAATTTTATCATTAAGTTCTTGTCCCAATTGATGTATTTTTTTGGTCTTCATTCCTTACCATGAGGTTGACTAGGTATAAAAGGGTGGTCTAAAATTTCTTGTTACTCCTCCTATTTATTGTTAAATGGGGATGGGGGAGAGGGAATGCAGAATTTCCAATTTTGTATGTCCTTTTAAAAAGGCTCTCTCCCAACTTTGTCAGTCACTGATATCTGAGAGTCCAAATATTATTCTCTGCATATCCTGCCCAATGTTGTTCTTGCTACATTTCTGACCTGGGATTAAGGCCTTTTCAATATGTTATGTAAAGGATCAGCCTCAGTGTTTTGCTGTAATGTCTCCAGAAATCCATTTACCTAGAAATGTTAGTTGGTCTAAGCCCCTCAAGCAAACAAGCATCCTTATATCCGTTGTTTATTGTTCAGTTGTTAGTTTGTGTTCTCTCTGCAAAAGTAGTGTTGTGTTTCTAATGTAATCAGTTTTGCCATCCAATAATTTTGTATTGTGTATCTATGCAAATAGCTTGAGTTTCCATCAAATTTACTTGCTGTTTGAGATTAATAATAGGCAGTTACAATTTGGACCACTATTCTGCTGTTTCTGTTTCAGATGTAAACCAATAGTAACAAGTAGGAATCCTTTCCCCCCCTCTCTGAATGTTTATAGCCATTTGGGGGTAATTTCTCATGTTTGGCCAACCATCGTGCATCAATATTTTTGTTGATTCTTTTAGTTCTTCCTTTAAACTTTTCCTTTATTTCACATCTTGTAGCAGACCTGTAAGATTATATCTCTGGCAAAGAGATTCAATCAGTTTTCCAAAAGGCTCATTTTGTGCTATGCTGAAGGCAATGTTGTTAGTGTAAAAGAAGGTTGCAACTTTCTCATCAAGTTCAACTGCCTTATCAAGTTCAACACCTTTTCATCTGCTTTTATAACACAATCATCAGTTGATCTTTACCATTTGGGGGGCATTGAAGATGAACAGAGATGCTCCTGAATGATGCTGATGTTGAACAGTAGTAGAAAGCCTCGAGCAGGGACTTAAGTGATGACTGAGGCTACATTTGGAAGATAATGATGATGGCATAAAAACATCTCGCTTGCAGGATCATAAAACTTGTTAACATTCTGCTCTTCCCCCTTCAATAGATAGTTTCATTCACTGGCACATTTGACTTTGAAGAATTCAAAGAAACAGATTTTCTGCATTTTTCAGATAAGCATAAATCCTTTCTGTCTTGCTGTTCAGCATCCCTTGGCAGTGTTTATATTTCGCATTAGAAGAATATTGTGTTTTCATTACTTCAGTCCATTGAACCACTTGTTTCCTACCACTTCCCTCACTTCTAGCCATGTTGAGTTAGATAGGTTATGTACTGATTTTTGATAAATACTAAACATTAATCACCCATGTGCAGTTTTGATCTGCAGCTTTCACATTTACTACAGTTGAAATGAGGAACAACCACCTAACAAACTGAACACTGCAAAGACAGACCACTCAAAACTAGGATATTCTAGCTAGCTGTAGATAGACAACGATATTTTTGAGAGTCTGCCCATGTTCCAGATACTTCTAGAGTCTAGCAACTCATGCCTCTATTTCTGTTCACAATCCCACCCACTCCCCACTCCAACATCCAATGACTGTTGATTCCACTCATTTGTCACACCCCTCTCTAATCTCTAATGATTCCATCCATTTCTCTTCCCCCTAAGACTTCTGGAGATTTATATAACATTCTTATTGTTTCCTAATAGTCATAGCAAGAACCTTGATGTAATTGCTGCCCTTGAAATAGTTTTCTCTTGTAATAGTTTTCATTAACAAACTGAAATAAGAGGCTTACTTTTTCCAGTATCCGAACATTCAATATATGTTCATGGAAATACTTCCAAGTGACATAGATGTTCAACACGTGAACTGCCCTCCAATTAAAACCTATTAGGTCATTTTTTTCTGCAAAAAACCTGGGGTTTCCATACCTGAATCACAAAAAAGAACTAGATAAATTCCTGGAGGATAGGTCCATCAATGCTTATTAGCGGGATGGTGTCCCTAGCCTCTGTTTGCCAGAAGCTGGGAATGGGCAACAGGGGATGGATCACTTGATGATTACCTGTTCTGTTCATTCCCTCTGGGACACCTGGCATTGGCCACCGTCGGAAGACAGGATACTGGGCTAGATGGACCTTTGGCTTGACCCAGTATGGCCGTTCTTATGTGCAAATATGTGTTGTTCATATAGACGCACACACATGTTCAGTGCTTCAGAACCTAACTGTGTCCTAGTGTTCAGATGACTCACATTTTGCACTAACGGTCTGCACTTTCTAAAGACATTAAGGAAAAACCCACATACAGGTCAGATTAGAGGCTTACAACGCTTGCTAAGAATGAATGAGCTCTGAAATGTAGGCTCTTCAGCCTTGTGCATGCATTATTAAACATTAACAAATGCCTTGGAGTGTCTTATTGCTCAATTATCTATTTTGAAAATGAGTTACTAGTGAAACTGACATTTCTAGCTTTAACCAGCTAAACGACCGTGTGGTGAGATGACCCCAGAGTTAACCCATCTGAGGGAGTATTTTTGCTTCTAGTTCAAATGAACAAATCTGCCTTTCCAATTATCTCATAATTTGTTTCTGCCGTAGTCACCCTGGGGTTTGGGCCCGTTATCTCAGGATAGAAACAGAAATTGGCTGCGTTGCAATTTCTAAGCAGAAATCTGCTTTTAATTCCTTTCATTAAAGCTCCATCTGCCTCTTTTCACCAAGATAAATTCTCAGTGGCTTCTTAGATAGTTTTGTAGAATTGTACTTGTCACCTGGAATGTTGATGCTCATTATGTAAAGGCATAGACACCAAGCAAACTTCTTTACTGAAATGTTAGGAACATAGGGTGGGATCCACAAAGGGATTTAGCTGTTGCATTGCTGAGTGTCATGGCACCTAACTTTTAGGCACCTAGAAAATCCGAGAACAACACTGTGATCCCCAAAGCGGAGTAGGTGCCTAGGCTCCCTGTACAATGAATAGGGAAAGACAGGTACCTAAGCATGCAGTCCACAAAAGCCGTGTATGCTGGGCAACTCCCTGTCTAAACTAGCCAATGGGAGATGCTGACCAGAAGTGTTTGTACTAAGCCCTTCCCCCTCTCTCAGAGATTGGCACTTAAGTCCAGGCTGCAGGGAGACACCTCGCTCTGCTTAGGGATCCACAAGTGGGAACCTACTGCTTGGTGCCTATGGCGGTTCTTGAGGGAAAGAGTTAGGTTCCTGCCTCACTCAACAAAAAATGGCTGGAGGAGGCAGTCTCCCCCCCCCCCTTTTTAACATTTAACTCAGTGGGTCAGGCACTTTCCTGGGATGTGGGAGACCCTCAATTCTTGCCCTCTCTGGCAGAGGGGGAGAAAGGATTAGAACAGGGGTCTCCCTCAAGAGTGCTGTATGGCATAGTCTGATGTAAGGCTCCCTCAGTCTTGCCTGTTGAAACTGGTCCACTGTAGATAAATAATGAAAGAGTGGTTAGAGCAGGGGGATTGCACCCAATGTCTCCTATCTGCCAGGTGGATGCCCTAACCACTGGGCTGTAGAGTCATTCCCAGTCACCTAATGACTAAGTACTTATCCACAGTGGAATGGTCATTGAGCCAGAGAGAGGGAGTGAGACAATGGAAATGACTCTGTAGCCTGGTGGTTAAGACACTCACCTGGTGTCTACAAGAGCCCAGTCCTCCTGGTCCACCCACTCTTTCATTATTTATCTGCAGTGGAACAGCTTCCACTGGAAAGACAGAGGGCAGTCTATATCAGAATATCCCGTGGCTCAGCTCTTTGAGCTCTCTCCTCAGAGGTAATAGACACCCCTGTTCAAATCCTTTCTCCCGCTCTGCCAGAGAAAGAGGGGGAATTGAACTTGGCTTTCCCACATCCCAGGTAAGTGCTCTGATCACTGGGTTAAGAAGTGGGTACCAACTCCAGCCACATTTTGTATGGGACCTGATGCGGTAGGCATGCTCAGCAGCCACCTACTGGATCATGTCTTGAATGCAGGTTAGGCAGCTGAATGCCTGTCTTTCCCTGGTTTGTGACTTGCTCTGGGGCTTAGGCAGGAGATAGGTGTCCAGAGGCCTACACAGAGCCAGCACTGCACATGCCCAGAGGCAGAAACAGGTACCTAAGGAACTTTTACTCTGAAAAACTTAGGCGCAGAGTGAGTTTATGCACCTACAGGATTTGGTGGGAATTTTGTGGATTGTAGTGGAGCCAAACCAGAGACTTAGGTGCCTAGGTACTTGCATGGATCCGACTCTGAGGAATTGCCATATTAAATAAGAGCAGTGGTCTAACTAGTCCAGTATCCTGTCTCTGACAGAGTGCAGTCCCACATGTTTCAGAAAAAGGTGTAAGAACCCAGGGATAGACAATTATGGAATAACTTGCCCATAGAGGAAGTTTCTTCCTAAACTCCATCAACTTACTTAGCAGTTGGATTATGCCCTGAAACTTGAGGGTTTATGTCCCTGTTTCTGTTAATCCCATCTAATGCAGTTGTGGGTGTTCTCATTCCCACATGCCATCTAAATGTCTAATTCCTTTATTAAATTCTGTTATGTTCTGCCTCAATTGTATTTATGGCAATGAGTTCTGTGATTAATATCCATGTGTAAATAGTATTTCTTTTTACTAGTTTAAATTTGCTACCTTTGAATTGCATAGATGCTCCTTTGTTCTTATATCATGAAAGTGGATGAATAGGAGCACCTGAGTTGCCTTTTTTACATTAGAGGCTATCTTACATACCTTCATCATGCCTCACCTTATTTGTTTCTTTTTTAAATTACCAATCCCTCTTTTTCCAATCTCCTTTCACATGCATAACTTCCATTATCACTGCCTGTCTATGAAGCACTTCTATTTCAGGTATATCTTTTTGGAGATAGGGTGACCACAACTGAACACTGTATTCTAGATGACGATCAGTTTATGTAATGGCATTATAGACTAACAGAGAGAGAAGCGGATGCTAAGGAGAAGAGAACTGTGGGTACCTAAGAGTGCTGTGGATGCTCCAAAAGAAAGAGTGAAAGAGGACATGGGGAGGAAGAAAGAGTGCAGGGTAAGAAGGAGGATAAGAAAATTAAATTAAATAATTATTTCTAATGTGGTAGTATCTGAGGACCCCAGACAAGCCCCCTTGTACTAGGCACTGAGCAAACAAATAACTCAAAGACAGCCTCTGCCCCCAGAGAGTTCAGAGTCTAGGATGTAGATAATAGCTGACAGGTAAATAAACAAAGATGGGGGGAGGTAGCGGTAGAGACGGGTGTGATTGCATACATTAGTTGTAACACTAGTCTTAGGAGTCACTGGAGATCCGGCCTAACCACTGCCAGATAGTAAATTAAACCCAGAAAACTTTGACTTAGGAAAAACAGATTCTGATTGGTAGGGTGCTGGAAAAATTCATATAGAAGAAAAGAAAATATGTAATAAAGGAAAGTATGACAGGAAGCAAAAAACAAAGAGGACTCATAAGTGCAGGTTTATTTTGTTTAATAGAAAGCAGAAGGTAAAAATGTTGCATTAAACCTTAGACTGGCAAAACACTGACCTTCTCCTGGGATTTAAAAATAACACTGTGGAAAACACTGTGGCTTTCTAGTGTGGAAAAAATCAATTTAAACAAATGGCCCTCAAAAATTAAAAAGGTGAAAAAATGGGGGTTAGAGACATTGATTTTAAACAAACAAAAAATCTATTGGTGGGAGTTATGTTTTTCCATATCAAAAGATCAAGTGTACATTTTCAGTCAGAATAACTTTAATTTGTATGTTAAGAGATGAATAAAAATGAGGTGTCCCTGAGAGAGCACTGTGTGTGTGTGTGTCTGGCCGGCTCTGGAGCAGGCTGTAGGTATGAACACAAAATGGTGGCTGCCTCTGCAACATTGGAGGGGGTCAGCCTGGGGTATGAAGGAGACTGAGATGTACTTCTCTCTATACAAGGTGCAGGACACAGAAAATAAGTTACAACAGATAAAAATTATACACTCCACAGCTCTGAAGGGACATTTCTAAATCTGACCCCAGGCCCTGAGAATTCAGGCTGCAGCTCTGCTGCCTTTGTTATATCTGACTGCAGACAGTGCTATTAATTCCATGTTACCTCTCTGTTCTGTAACCAGCCTATAACTAATGTGACATTTTAACAGGCTTTGAAATTGGTATTCCAAAACCTGCCCTCTTTTCTTGTACACCGATGTGCAAATTCTACCCCTGAATGTCTGGGAGGAGGGGATGGCTCCCTCTGGAATCAAAAAAGAAAACAACTTTTGTATTTCTCATGAACAGTGTAAACAGTTATAGCCATGCCAATTGTGCCACTATAGCTAAGGTCCATTAGTGCTTCCATTAAGCGCAAACTACATATCATTTTCATGGCTCATAATTTGTCCATAATATTTTTGCTGGGCTGAAGCATAGCATACCAAATATATATATACATATAATTCTGACACAGATAAATATACCTAATTAAATTCTGAGCTCTTAGCATTAAGTGAATCACTGTTCCTGTAAATGAGCTGACAACCTGTGAAAGCTCCAGTGTCATAAGTCTGTCCAGTCTATCAGCTAATGCAATTTTGTAGTAAAAGCAATAATAACCTTTGACACCCTCCTTATTTGTATGTATGGCTCAAACAGCTTGTTTTTCCATGGAGTTTACCATTAGGCATTTTTATCTGTGAAAATGAGATACGCTTACAGAGCAGTTAAACTCACAATCTCCTATTGAAGTAACAAATGCAGACTTTTGACACTCTCAGTATTAGCTGTGTGTCATGTTGTTCCTATCTATGGTTTTTTTTTCCTTATCATACACAAAATCTTCAGCCAACAACAAAAGACTAGTTTTGCTCTTTTAAAAAAAATTATTAAGGATACACTTAAACAAAGAACATTTAAAAGTAAGCACATAGCTTAATATCTTTGTGCAGGTATTCCCATAGTAATCTTTCAGGAAAAAAAAAACATATTCTTGAAGGTGTGTGTTGTACTGAGAACAGTTTCATTTAGACTGAAATGTTACTGCTCATACATGTATTTGACATGTGGGCAATGTTGTCATTTCTTTGAACTTACTGTAGGGATAATGGTATTTGGTATTTTTCTTAAAGCCCCAGCACATGGAGTCCTGTGAAAACATTAGAATCTTTTTTTTTCCAAAGGAAATATCTTCATGGTTGCAGAGAAAAACATGAAAGCTGAACCCCTAAGTTTCAAAAATAAGAAGGGCAAATAAAAAGAGCTTAAACATTGTTCATTTGTTTAAATCTTGTGACTTTTATAACCAGTCATGACTTTTGGGAGCCTGGCTCATTGTTGTTGGCAGTTCTTCCTAGGTTCTATGGTGAGGAGCACATTAGAAATCATGTAGACATTTACTTACTCTGTGTTATGTGTGCCCCCATGTGTGTTTGTTCCAGATCTAGTCATGATAAATAGCTTCCACTCTCTGCCTGAATAGGATATTATTCTTCAACTAGTTTGCTGTGATTTTAGCTAAAGAGGAATGGGAATACTTTAAAAATAAGATGGTGGTTGTTATAGAATATTTTAGGCATCATCGTATGCTCAGTGCTGTATGAGGCATACACGTAGGCAATTCCTGCTCCAAATAGCCTACAGTCTAATACAGAGAAGACGTGACTCAATGGCTAACACAGAAGTTGAAATAACATAGTTTCCCCCATATTTATTATTTGACTTATTAACTACATTCTTGTAGGAATTGCAGAAGAAGTGAGTTCAAAGTAAATGAAATACATAAAACTGTATGAGGTCCCACATCATTTCAGCGTGCTGATAAGTATTCACGGTTCAAAATGGAAAGGGCAAATGACTGATTGGTTAGTCAGATGTCAGAGTGACAGGAGTAAAATTTGCATATAAGCAAAATACAGACATTTTGTCTGAAATAGGAATAGTCTGTAAAGCATGTTAAAATCAGCAGACGTTCTTCTGGGTAGAGGGATTGGGCTCATGTTGTACACTGGATGTACCTCAGCCCAAAGTCTACTTCTTATTATTAAATAATAATAATAATAATTTTATAGGGCCCAGATGTGCACTAGTCACTTCACAGAATCATAGATTCACATAGATGATCTCTCTATCGTGAGGAGTTTGCAAATATAAGATTGCTTTCTTTTTCTTCTGCCCTCTCTCTGTCTGTAATTAATATTGTAGCCATTGGGAGCTTAGGAAATATCAACTTAGTGAACCAAAGTTGCCCATCCATATAAATAAGTAAATACTTCATGTACTACTTGCAGCTGTAGTCCTGACGAGGGAGAAAACCTCTCCCTTTAGCTCAGAGGTAACTCACTATCTCATACCAACGCTGACCTAGGCTGAATGGGCCAGATCCTAAACCGTGTGAGTTGAGATAGCTCCATTGACTTCTATTGACACCGACTTGAGGATCTGGCCCAGTATATCTTAATGGTTATAGCTGCTGCGGAGAGTGCTTGCTTTAGGCTTTGGATTTATTTATGGAGATGTCGGGATGGTCATTAAAATCACTTTAGTCAGTAATGGGATTAGCCAATAAAACATATATCCTCATAGAACTGTATAGTTGTACAGGTAGCAGTTAAAGTTTCTTTGCTGTTTTTTAGACCAACACTAAAGGAGAACTCAAGTATCCAGGCCAATGTTCCCACTATTAAGTCAATAGAATCTAGGCCTCGCTTCACAAAGGGATTTAAGCATTGCAGTGCTGAGCATCGTGGCGCCTTTTAGCATACTAGAAAATCACAGGAACAACACTGCGATTCACAAAGTCTGAATTAGGCATCTAGGCTCCCTCTACAATGAATGGAGAGAGATAGGCACCCTTAGAATGTGACCCACCTCTGCTTGAAATGATAGTCTGAGCCTCTGTATTCATTGATTTATAAAATGGAGTGATGATACTTGACTGCCTTCTAAGGTCAGAATATGAACCTTTCCTTAATAACAAGGACTATGAAGTACGTACAAATATAAAAAGCAGTCAATAGTTATGAGATTTGAATTCATGATCACTAGCGTTCCAGTTCAATGCTTGGTCCCCTAGCCTACAGGTTAGTCTTAGAGAAGAATCACTCTCTCTCTCTTGCCCACCTGGCCCCCCTCACTGATTTATACCATCTGGGTATGTTCTCAAGGGACCATATGCCAGGTGAGAATTGGTGGAGTGCAGATACAGTCCACTCTATCACACTTCCTATACTAGAGTGTAGGAATCATGTACAGTAGAGATTTCTTCCTGCTGGGGGAATTTGTTGCATTCATAGAGTTTAAGACGGGAAGAACAATGAGATTATCTAGTCCAATAACCTGCTTATCACAGGCCATTACATTTCACACAGTTACCCTTGGGCTGAGCCCAATAACTTGTGTGTAAGTGTTTAAGAACATAAGAATGGCTATACTGAGTCAGACCAATGGTTGATGTAGCCCAATTTCCTGTTTTCCATCAGTGGCTAATACCAGGTACTTCAGGGGGAATTAACAAAATAGAGCAATTATTGAATGATCCATCCCCTGTCATCCAGTCCAAGCAGTCAGAGGCTTAGGGGCACCCAGAGCATGAGATTGCATCCTTGATTATCTTGGCTAATAGCCATTACATAAGAACATAAGAATGTCCATACTCGGTCAGACCAAAGGTCCATCTAGCCCAGTATCCTGTCTTCTGACAGTGGCCAATGCCAGGTGCTCCAGAGGGAATGAACAGGGCAGGTAATCATCGAGTGATCCATCCCCTGTCCACCCATTCCCAGCTTCTGGCAAACAGAGGCTAGGGACACCATCCCTGCCCATCCTGCTAATAGCCATTGATGGACCTATCCTCCATGAACTTATCTAGTTCTTTTTTGAAGCCTGTTATAGTCTTGGCCTTCACAACATCCTCTGGCAAAGAGTTCCACAGGTTGACAGTGTGTTGTGTGAAGAAATACTTCCTTTTGTTTGTTGTAAATCTGCTGCCTATTAATTTCATTTGGTGGCCCCTAGTTCTTGTGTTACGAGAAGGAGAAAATAACACTTCCTTCCTTATTTACTTTCTCCACACCAGTCATGATTTTATAGACCTCTATCATATCCCCCCATAGTCGTCTCTTTTCCAAGCTGAAAAGTCCCAGTTTTATTAATCTCTCCTCATATGGAAGCTGTTCTGTACCGCTAATAATTTTTGTTGCCTTTTTCTGAAACTTTTCCAATTCCAATATATCTTTTTTGAGATAGGGTGACAATATCTGCATGCAGTATTCAAAGATTTATATAGAGGTAATATGATATTTTCTGTCTTATTATCAATCCCTTTCTTAATGATTCCCAACATTCTGTTTGCTTTTTTGACTGCCGCTGCACATTGAGTGGGTATTTTCACAGAACTATCCACAATGACTCCAAGATCTCTTTCTTGAGTGGTAAAGCTAATTTAGACCCCTATCATTTTATATGTATAGTTGGGATTATGTTTTCCAATGTGCATTACTTTGCATTTATCAACATTGAATTTCATCTGCCATTTTGTTGTCCAGCCACCCAGTTTTGTGAGTTCCCTTTGTAACTCTTCACAGTCTGCTTGAGACTTAACTATCTTGAGTAGTTTTGTATCATCTGCAAATTTTGCCACCTCACTGTTTACCCCTTTTTCCAGATCATTTATGAATATGTTGAACAGTACTGGTCCCAGTACAGACCCCTGGGGGACACCACTATTTACCTCTCTCCTTTCTGAAAACTGACCATTAAACTAGGCAAGCACCTAACTCCCCACAAAACAACCATATGAGGCGGTGCCCAGTGATTAGAGCACTCACCTGGGATGTGGGAGACTGGTATTCAATTCCCCCCTCAGGCAGGATTTGAATAGGGGTCTCCCACATCTCAGGAGAGTGCTCTAATCACTGGCTATGGGATATTCTGATGTGTGTATTGTGGGGTGGGGGTAGGGAAAGCTCCCTCAATCTCTCTTGTTGACCCTGTTCCACTTGGGATAAATACTTAGCATTATGGGGCCAGAAAGAGAAAGCAACTGAGAGAATGAATCTGAAGCCTGGCTAGGGCATCCACCTGGAAGATGGGAAACCCTGGTCCAGGTCTCCTGCTCCAACCACTCTCATTATTAATCCACAGTGGAACAGCTTCAACAGGAGAGAGTGAGGGAGCACCCCAACCCCCCATAGAATATCCCATAGCCAGTGGTTAGAGTGCTCTTCTGAGAGGTGGGAGACCCCTGTTTAAATCCTTTTTCTTCTCCAGTGCCTGAGGGAGGAATTGAACCCAGGTTTCCCACATTCCTGGGGCTAAAAGCTATAAGGTGGACTCCTCCTCTAGCCAGATTTCAAATACACCCTGATCTGGTATGGGTGCTCAGAGGCCATCTACCAGATGAGGACCTGCAGATGAGTTAAGTAGAGGACTGCCTATCTCCACTAGTTTGTGAATCATTCTGGGGCTTAGCTTGGAGATAGGCATCTGGATGCCTAGAGGGAGGCAGCAGTGTGCATGCCCAGAGGTAGAAATATAGGTGCCCAGGGAACTTTTGCACTGAGTGAGTTAAGGCACCTACAGCGTTTTGTGGGAGTTTTGCGGATCACAGTGGATCCTAAAACTGAGATGTAAGTGCCTAAAAACAGCCTTAGGCACCTAAGTACCTTTTTGAACCTAGGCCCTAATGCCTACTCAGGATTTGAACAACTGTTGACAACAAAGCACATGATGGTGTTGCAAAATGTAGCAGCCAACAGTATGTCGCGTTACTTAACTCATTCCTTTGTAAAGTGATGCAGTATGCCTTGGGTAAAATGACAGGTGCTGGTGAAACTGTATTCTGTTCTATTAAAGGTGACCTCCACAGGAAAACAAAAACTGAGCCAAGCATAGAATTATGTACCAGACGGGGGGGGAAAGATACACTGTTGATGCTATGGGATGAATCCTGTGAATAAATTAGTGTGAATTAACCTTTAAAAATTCTTTTTAAGGCACACACGGTCTCCTATTTGTTTCTGGTTTCACTTGACATCCCAGAGAACACCATTCTGATTTTGACATGTCATGCATATGGGATTATTCTAGCCCTAGCATAACATTAAACTAGCCAATTGGGCTCATGAGAGTCACACTTTTTCTTAAGTGGCAAGGTTTCCAGTTTACATTTCAGTTTGCCTTTAAGTGTCATAACCATTTGCCTCATCTGTGCCTGACCATCTGCCAGGAACACTGACTCCAGTGAGCTTATGCCACAGTAACAACAGCTTCCTAGCGCTCATCCCTATTTTTATATTGTTGACATGTCACATTAGCTTCCCTTTTAGAAGTCTTTCTTCTGTTGGATATTATCTTACATTGTAGTTATTACATTAGTGAGGTAATAGGACCAATGTTGCTCACATTAAAATAAAGCCAGTTTGCCATTGACTTCACTTGGAGCAGGATTGGGCCCAATAAACAGTAATTTGAACTGTCACTTATAATTTCAAGAGTGTTCATTAATGGGATGGACTTTGGACCTGATCCTACAACGTGGTGAATACCCCCAACTCCTATTGACTTCTGTAGGAGTGGAGGACACCGAGAACTTTGGCACCATTTGCTCTGAACAGGATGTCTTCCACTGTTTGCAAATCTCTGCATCTCTCGCCAGCCTTTGGAAGAGAGCAGCAGCAGAACTAACCAAATGAACGACAGCTGTGGCTTACAGTGAAATATTTCCTGCTGGGGCGGATCATAAGCATTCAAAAAATGCAGGTGGCCTCTTCAAAACAAAAAGGCTTTTTTGCCAGCTCTGCTATGCTGTTGCCTCGGAAGATACTCAATTATTTCCATTGCTCTTTGTTCAGCCGACTCGCTGATAATGTATCTCAAATCTGAGGTGTGAAAGAAATTCCACAGTAAGTGAGAAAGCTCTAAAGAATTCAAAAGCACCCCATTGTATACCTTTTTATTGCTCTTCATTGTCTGTGATTCCCTCTCAGAAGCTTGAAACTAAAATGGTTTTTCCATCTTGATTTTGTCCATTTGGCAAAGAGATAATTTTCTGTGTTTGCAACAGGACTGGAAATGATCATGGATTTTCTTCAGGCCTATTTCTGACTTCAATGGGATTTCTGTGCATGGAGTGACTGCATAATCAGGCCCTTCTTGTTTACACAGCAGCATCACTGATTATGCCACTGCTGAGGCGGGAGGACGATTTGTATCTATATATTTTATTTTTAAGTAAATTCAGAGCTGGTGTAAGGAGTCACATTGACAGTCACAAACACTGAAGTTGTCTATTTATCCTCCAACCAAGCCTCCTATGCACAGCAATGCAAGTCTCCTCACATGGGTCCTGCCAATGTGCTTTAACTATGGTCTGCAGATACTGGGCCAGATTCTCTCCTGCACCAAGATCCACTTGGCACAGTACCATTGAGTGGCTGATGCCATTAGAGAGCCAGTAACAGCCCCCTGTTTCTGTGGGCCAATCTGCAGCAGCTCTGGTCCCAACATAGGTGTACCTCTCCCCCATCAAACCTGTCAGTGGATGATACAAGCAATCAAAATGTGTGATAAATTACTAGAGTGTGGAACCCCTGTGTTTTCATAGAATCATAGAATATCAGGGTTGGAAGGGACCTGAGGAGGTCATCTAGTCCAACCCCTTTCTCAAAGCTGGACCAATCCCCTACTAAATCATCTCAGCCAGGGCTTTGTCAAGCCTGACCTTAAAAACCTCCAAAGAAGGAGATTCCACCACCTCCCTAGGTAACCCATTCCAGTGCTTCACCACCCTCCTAGTGAAAAAGTTTTTCCTAATATCCAACCTAAACCTCCCCCACTGCAACTTGAGACCATTACTCCTTTTTCTGTCATCTGGTACCACTGAGAACAGTCTAGATCCATCCTCTTTGGGACCCTCTTTCAGATAGTTGAAAGCAGCTATCAAATCCCCCCCCCACCATTCTTCTCTTCTGCAGACTAAACAATCCCAGTTCCCTCAGCCTCTCCTCAGAAGTCATGTGCTCAGCCCCCTAATTATTTTTGTTGCCCTCCGCTGGACTCTTATCAATTTTTCCACATCTTTCTTTTAGTGTGGGGCCCGAAACTGGACACAGTACTCCAGATGAGGCCTCACCAATGTTGAATAGAGGGGAATGATCACATCCCTCAATCTGCTGGCAATGCCCCTACTTATACAGCCCAAAATGCCATTAGCCTTCTTGGCAACAAGGGCACACTGTTGACTCATATCCAGCTTCTCATCCACGGTAACCCGTAGGTCCTTTTCTGCAGAACTGCTGCCTAGCCATTCGGTCCCTAGTCTGTAACAGTGAATGGGATTCTTCCGTCCTAAGTGCAGGACTCTGCACTTGTCCTTGTTGGACCTCATCAGATTTCTTTTGGCCCAATCCTCTAATGTGTCTAAGTCCCTCTGTATCCTATCCCTACTCTCCAGCATATCTACCACTTCTCACAGTTTAGTGTCATCTGCAAACTTGCTGAGGGTGCAGTCCACGCCATCCTCCAGATCATTAATGAAGATATTGAACAAAACCGCCCCCAGGACCGACTCTTGCTCATTCTTGGTAATATAAGAACATAAGAACAGCCATACTGGGTCAGACCAAAGGTCCATTTAGCCCAGTATCCTGTCTTCTGATAGTGGCCAATGCCAGGTGCCCCAGAGGGAATGAACAGAGCAGGTAATCATCGAGTGATCCATCCTCTGTCACCCATTCCTAGCTTCTGGCAAACAAAGGCTAGGGACACCATCCCTGCCCATCCTGCTAATAGCCATTGATGGACCTATCCTCCATGAACTTATCTAGTTCTTTTTTGAAGCCTGTTATAGTCTTGGCCTTCACAACATCCTCTGGCAAAGAGTTCCACAGGTTGACAGTGTGTTGTGTGAAGAAATACTTCCTTCTGTTTGTTTTAAATCTGCTGCCTATTATTTTCATTTGGTGACCCCTAGTTCTTGTGTTATGAGAAGGCGTAAATAACGCTTCCTTATTTACTTTCTCCACACCAATCATGATTTTATAGACCTCTATCATATCTGCTCTTAGTTGTCTCTTTTCCAAGCTGAAAAGTCCCAGTCTTATTAATTTCTCCTCAGATGGAAGCTGTTCCATACCCCTAATCATTTTTGTTGCCCTTTTCTGAACCTTTTCCAGTTCCAATATATCTTTCCTGAGATGGGGCGACCACATCTATGTGCAGTATTCAAGATGTGCGCGTACTATGGATTTATATATAGGCAATATGATATTTTTTGTCTTATTATCAAACCCTTTCTTAATGATTCCCAACATTCTGTTAGCTTTTTTGGCTGCTGCTGCATATTGAGTAGATGTTTTCAAAGAAATATCCACAACGACTCAAAGATCTCTTTCTTGAGTGGTAACAGCTAATTTAGACACCATTTTATATGTATAGTTGGGATTATGTTTTCCAATGTGCATTACTTTGGATTTATCAACATTCAGCAAATTTTGCCACCTCACTGTTTACCCCTTTTTTCAGATCATTTATGAGTATGTTGAATAGTACTGGTTCCAGTACAGACCGCTGGGGGACACCACTACTTACCTCTCTCCATTCTGAAAACTGACCATTTATTCTTACCCTTTGTTTCCTATCTTTTAACCAGTTACCGATCCATGAGAGGACCTTCCTGCTTATCCCATGACAGCTTACTTTGCTTAAGAGCCTTTGGTGAGGAACCTTGTCAAAGGCTTTCTGAAAATCTGAGTACACTATATCCCCCTTGTCCACATGCTAGTTGATCCCCTCAAAGAATTCCAGTAAGATGGTGAGGCATGATTTCCCTTTACAAAAAACATGTTGATTCTTCCCCAACAAATTATGTTAATCTATGTGTCTCACAATTCTGTTCTTTACTATAATTTCAACCAGTTGGCCAGGTACTGAAGTCAGGTTTACCAAGCTGTAATTGCTGGGATTACCTCTGGAGTCCTTTTTAAAAATTGGCATCACATTAGCTATCCTCCAGTCATTTGGTACAGAAGCTGATTTAAATGATAGGTTACAAACTACAGTTAGTAGTTCTGAAATTTCACATTTGAGTTCCTTCAGAACTCTTGGGTGAATACCATCTGGTCCTAGTGATTTATTACTGTTTAATTTATCAATTTGTTCCAAAACCTCTTCTAATGACACCTCAATCTGGGACAGTTCCTCAGATTTGTCACCTAAAAAGAAAGGCTCAGATTTAGGAATCTCCCTCACATCCTTAGCCGTGAAGACCGATGCAAAGAATTCATTTAGTTTCTTCGCAGTGGCCTTATAATCCTTGAGTGCTCCTTTAGCATCTCAATCGTCCAGTGGCCCCACTGGTTGTTTAGCACGTTTCCTGCTTCTGATATACTTAAATTTTTTTTGCTATTACTTTTTGAATCTTTGGCTAGCTGTTCTCCACATTCTTTTTTGGCTTTCCTAATTATATTTTTACACTTGCCAGAGTTTATGCTCCTTTCTATTTTCCTCACTAGGATTTAACTACCACTTTTTAAAGGATGCCTTTTTGGCTCTCACTGCTTCTTTTACTTTGTTGTTTAGCCATGGTGACACTTTTTTGATCCCTTACTATGTTTTTTAATTTGGGGTATACATTTAAGTTGAGCCTCTATTATGGTGTCTTTAAAAAGTTTCCATGCAGTTTGCAGGGATTTCACTTTTGGCACTGTACCTTTTAATGTCTGTTTAACTAACCTCCTAATTTTTGTGTAGTTCCCCTTTCTGAAATTAAATGCTACTGTGTTTGGCTGCTATGGTGTTTTCCCTGCCACAAGGATGTTAAATTTAATTATATTATGGTTACTATTACCAAGCGGTCCAGTTATATTCACCTCTTGGACCAGATCCTGTGCTCCACTTAGGACCAAATCAAGAATTGCCTCTCCTCTTGTGGGTTCCAAGTCTAGGTGCTCCAAGAAGCAGTCATTTAAGGTGTCGAGAAACTTTATTTCTGCATCCCGTCCTAAGGTGACATGTACCCAGTCAATATGGGGATAGTTGAAATCCTCCATTATTATTGAGGTTTTTGTTTTTATAGCCTCTCTAATCTCTCTGTGCATTTCACAGTCACTATCACCATCCTGGTCAGGTGGTCGGTAATATATCCCTACTGCTATATTCTTATTCGAGCATGGAATTACTATCCACAGAGATTCTATGGTACAGTTTGGTTCATTTAAGATTTTTACTTCATTTGTTTCTATGCTTTCTTTCACATATAGTGCCACTCCCCCACCAGCACGACATGTTCTGTCCTTCCGATATAATTTGTACCTATCTATCCTGAGCTTTTATATAACCTGGGTTCACGGGCACGGAAATGGTAATGCAGCTTTTCACCAACATCCTGGAGATCAGTGAAATTCCCTGCATGTGGAGAGAAGCCTAGGTCATTGCACTCCTAAAGCCTGGAAAACCTGCAGATCAGCTTTCTAGTTATAGGCCAATCTCCCTCTTGAGCACCAGCTGCAAGGTGATGGAGTTTATGATCTGAACTGAATTGGGCCCACTGTGGACACCAGCCTACCCAAGGACCAAGCTGGTTTTTGATCACACAGAAGTTGCTGTGACCCCCCACTACAAACATTGAGGCTGGATTCCAACAAAAACTCAAGACCATTACAGCTTTCATCGATCTATCAGCAGTATATGACACAGTCTGGAAGGATGGTCTGCTACTGAAGCTGGCCAAAGTGATCCCATGTGCGGATTCTCAGGCTCCTGAACAGTATGCTTAATGGCTGAAGGATGCACATATACCTCAGAGGTCAAATCAGCAAGCCATACACTTTGAGAAATGGGCTATCACAAGGCTCTGAACTTTCTCAGACACTTTTCAATGTATACATGAGCGATATGCCTGAAATGATAGCACAGAAGTTAGCGTCTGCTGATGATTTGGCACTTGCAATGCAGGCCTGTAGCTTTAAAGAACTTGAAGTGACCTTTACATCTGACCATAAGATCATGGAGGAGTACTTCCAAAAGCGGCGTCTGAGACCAAATTCTGGCAAATCAGTAGTCTCTACTTTCCATCTTGACAATAGAATTGCACAAATATCCTCTCAAGTTTTGTGGTGAAACTGTATGTGGCTTTGGGTCATATCTTGGTGTCATTCTTCATCTCACACTGACCTTTCATGACCACCTCAAGAAAGTAGCCTTTAAAGTGAAGACTCGCGTCAACATTATTCAAAAGTTAACAGGAACAAGCTGGGGCTTAACAGCCCCTGTGTTAACCAACATCAGCCTTGGCCCTGCTGTACTCAATTGCAGAGTACTGTGCACTGCTGTGGACAAGAAGCTGCCATACCCAACTTGTGGATAGGCAGCTGAATCAGACCATGTGAATCATCACAGGAACATTAAAATCAACACCTCTGCCATGGCTTTCTGTATGTGAAAACATCAAACCTCCAGCTGTTTGTCAAAATATAGCCATAGCACACGAACTTAAACGTGCTAAAGACTACGCAGAATTTCTTATCTGGCAGGTTACGGATAACATACCCCAACGATGTTTGAAATCACAAAAACCACTATGGACCACATATGACTGTCTCATCTCTCTGAATCCAGACAGGGAATGGCAAAATATCTGGACCTCCTCTGTTGTTCCAAGCAAGCCCGTTTTTACTGACCCAACAAACTACCCTCCCGGTTTCAACCTGCCATGTGGACTTTGGACCACACTGAACTGCTACTGAACAAACCATGGAAGATGCGGCTACTTGATGAACAAGTGGAAAATCAAAGATTCCCCTTTGTGTGATTGCAGTAAGACCATCCAAACCATTGAACACATCAGAATTCAGTCCCCCAAATATGGATTCAGAGGTCAATTGAATGATATCCACAACATCTCATCCTTACCCAGGCCATCCCACTTGAATATTCATATTACATTAGCGCTCTTCCAGTCTTCTTGAACTTCCAAGATTTATTAACAATTAACATCAGCAAGCCAGAGATATCCTCAGCCAACTCCTTCTAAGGCCTGGTCTACACTAGGCGTTTATGTTGACTTTAGCGCCGTTACATCGACTTAACCCTGCACCCGTCCACACCACGAGGCCATTTAGTTCGACATAGAGCTCTCTTTAAATCGATTTCTGTAATCCTCCCCAACGAGGGGAGTAGTGCTAAATTCGACATGGCTATGTCGAATTAGGCTAGGTGTGGATGGAAATCGACGCTAATAGCTCCGGGAGCTATCCCACAGTGCAACACTTTGTTGACGCTCTGGACAGCAGTCCGAGCTCGGATGCTCTGACCAGCCACACCCCGGGAAAATTTGAATTCCTTTTCCTGTCTGGGCAGTTTGAATCGCAGTTTCTGTTTGGACACCGTGGCGAGCTCAGCAGCAGTGGCAAAGATGCAGAGCTCTCCAGCAGAGATGGCCGTGCAATCCCAGACTAGAAAGAGGGCCCCAGCATGGACTGATCGGGAAGTCTTGGATCTCATCGCTGTGTGGGGAGATGAGTCCGTGCTTGCCGAGCTGCGCTCCAAAAGACGGAATGCAAAGATCTACGAGAAGATCTCTAAAGCATGGCAGAGAGAGGATACAGCCGGGATGCAACGCAGTGCCGCGTGAAAATCAAGGAGCTGAGACAAGGCTACCAAAAAACCAAAGAGGCAAATGGACGCTCCGGATCCCAGCCCCACACATCCCGTTTCTACGAGGCACTGCATTCCATCCTAGGTGCGGCCGCCACCACTACCCCACCAGTGACCGTGGACTCTGAGGATGGGATATTGTCCGCGGCCGGTTCCTCGTCGGACATGTTAGCGGACGGGGAAGATGAAGAAGGAGATGAGGAGGACGAGGCAGTCGACAGCGCTGGCACCGCTGATTTCCCCGACAGCCAGGAGCTCTTCATCACCCTCACAGAGATCCCCAACCAACCGTCCCCCGCCGTTACCCCAGACACAGATTCAGGGGAAGGATCAAGCAGTAAGTGTTTTAAATATCTTAACATTTATTTATAACAGAACTTGCATATTTTAAATATTAACAATAGCTAAAGTGCTTTCAAGTATGTAAACTTTTATTTATAACAGAACAGGAAGATTTGAAATATTAACAATGGGTAAAGTGCTTCTAAACATGTAAACAAGAAAATGCAACAAAACGGGAATCTGAACAAAGGGTATCATGATTATTGTGTCTTTGGCCGCTTCAATGTATAGTCCGAACCATTTTAAGAAAATTCAACAATGTCCGCTTCATGATTACACTGCCCAAGACGCTCCACTCTTTTGTCCCTCCAAGGGCACCTAACCCAAAAACTGGTCGATGTGTCCGGGGATAGAGGCGAGATCCCCCGGGGAGAACTCCTCATAGGCCTCCTGCAGGTGTCTTTCCAGCCTAATTATCAGGTTCTTTGGCAGGGAGAGCTTATTAGGCCCCCCGTGGTAAGAAATGTTTCCCTGCCACAACGCCAGCAGGTATTCGGGGATCATGGCCTTGCACAGCATAGCAGCAAATGGCCCCGGTTTCTGCAGGCTGTCCCAAAGCATCCTCTCCTTCTGGCTCTCCGAGACCCTCAGGAGGGTGATGTCTGGCATGACGCCCTGCTTTGAATTAGGTAGGGGAAAGTTAGTATTGGGACTGCTTGCCCGTTCCTTTACAGAACTGCAACCGCCGGTTTACAGCCACGCGGTTTACAGCCGCGAGGGGCTGGGACAGGGGCAGAGTTCATGCTTGCAGGATTGCTGCCAGCAGAGACTCGCATTGCTTTCTATGTGAAAGGAGGCCAGTGCCACTCTTAAAGTTTTAAGCAGCCACAAGTCTACGGCTTACCATGTTTGCCAGCTAGACAAAGTCCGGTGTCCTGCCCCGCTCCTCAGCTCGCCACAGCAAGACCGCAGGCACTGTAGGCGAGGGCCGAAAATTCGACCTTGTCCTCAGTGCGCGTGTGATAGGTGCTCTGCATGGTCTTGTTCACAGAGAAAGACTATGTTCTCTGTTCACAGATACATTGATCTGTCTCAGGAATTCACTCCCTTTTTCCAATTCCCACAGCCACATCTGCCCAGAGGCTAGCGCACCTTAGGAGGAGGAAGAAGAGGACACGGGAAGACATGTTTGCTGAACTAATGGGATGCTCCCGAGCACAGGCAGCCCAGCAGACACAGTGGAGGGAGAACTTGTCCCAAATGCACCGGGCAAACATGGAACGGGAGGAGAGGTGGCGACAGGAGGACCAGCAGGCGACTCAAACGCTGCTTGGACTAATGAGGGAGCAAACGGACACGCTCCGCCGCCTTGTGGATGTTCTGCAGGACCGGAGGCAGGAGGAGAGAGCCCCGCTGCAGTCTCTCTCTAACCGCCCTGCCCCGCCACCAAGTCCCATACCCCCCTCACCCAAAGTCCAAACACGGAGGGGCGGCAGGGACCGTGAAAACTTTCACTCCACCCCAGCGGACTGCTATAGCACTAGAAGGCTCTCATTCCCCAAAATCTGAAAAGTCCTTTCCTACCCGCCTCACACAAGACCCCGTCCAAGTTTCATCCCCCCGTTCCATGTGTGGTTGTTAATAAAAAATACGTTTCTGTTCATTACTGTTTCCATCCTCTTCTTTTGGAGGAGAGTCTGTCTGAAGGGGGGGGAAGGGGCTTGGTAATTAGACAGGACAGTCACCTTTAGCTGGGGGCAGGCCCAGCAGCAGGGCACATACACAGTGCAGTGACTAGTTACCCTGGTCAGTCTGGGAGGTGGCTTTCATGTTCTGTGGGGGGGGCGGGGTTGCTCTGTGACTTTGTGGCGGGGGAGGGCAGTTTAGAAGCATCATTAGCATCACAACACTAAACCCAGGTTTAAAACATTCCCGTGAAAACAGTAATGAAGACAACGGTGTTCATTAGCAAAACAGAACAGATTTTATTTTTTGGGAAGGGGGTGAAGGGGGTAACTGGGTAAAGAAACGGGGGCAAGTTCAGCCTCTGTGTCCACAAACTTAAAAGTCACTGGGTACCCTGCTCAGTCTTGAAACTGGCTTTCAAAGCCTCCCGGATGCACAGCGCGTCCCGCTGGGATCTTCTAATCGCCCGGCTGTCTGGCTGGGCGTAATCAGCAGCCAGGCTATTTGCCTCAACCTCCCACCCCGCCATAAAGGTCTCCCCCTTGCTCTCACAGAGATTGTGGAGCACGCAGCAAGCTGCTATAACGATGGGGATATTGGTTTCGCTGAGATCACAGCGAGTCAGTAAGCTTCTCCATCTCCCCTTGAGACAGCCAAAAGCACACTCCACCACCATTCTGCACTTGCTCAGCCGGTAGTTGAAGAGTTCTTTTTCACTGTCCAGGGCGCCAGTATAGGGCTTCATGAGCCAGGGCATTAGCGGGTAGGCTGGGTCCCCGAGGATCACTGTAGGCATCTCCACATCCCCAACAGTTATCTTGTGGTCCGGGAAGTAAATACCAGTCAGGGCTGCTCGCATGCGGGTGTCCTTGCGCTTCAGGGCAGGGGACAGCAACTCACAAAGTTCCAGGAAAGTCCCCTTCCGCATGCGAAAGTTTCGCAGCCACTGGGATTCATCCCAGACCTGAAGCACTATGCGGTCCCACCAGTCCGTGCTTGTTTCCTGGGCCCAGAATCGCCGTTCAACAAAATCCACATGCCCCATTGCAAACGTGATGTCCTCGGCGCTGGGTGTCGTGGTTTCTGACAGGCGTGTGCTACTCTCGGAGTTCAGGTCCTCACTCCACTGCCGTAGCCTCCTCGCCTGATTTCTCTCTATCTGCCTCTGTGAAAGGTGGATGATGAGCTGCGAGGCGTTGACAACGGCCACAACTGCAGCGATGGTCGCAGCGGGATCCATGCTCGCGGTCCTGTGGCATCCGCGCTGTCACTGACCAGAAAAGTGCGCGAACTGATTTCCCGCCGGCGCTTTCAAGGATGGAGGGAGGGCGGGAGTGACGATTGGATGACGACAGTTACCCAAAAGCACCCTCGAGACATTTTTTTCCCCCAGAAGGCATTGGGGGCTCGACCCAGAATTCCAATGGGCAGCGGGGACTGCGGGAACTGTGGGATAGCTGCCCACAGTGCACTGCTTCCAATGTCGACGCTTTCCCTGGTAGTGTGGACTGACAAAGTCGAATTACTGTCCTTAGTGTGGACACACACGTTCGACTTTCTAATATCGATTGCACATATTCGATTTAACTAAAATCGAACTACTCTCGTAGTGTAGACATACCCTAAGTCTCTTGGGTGCAAGTTTAAATCTGCTGATTTAAAGCTGTTTATCCCTAGTAGATGTTGATTTGCATCCTCCTGAATTACTGATTGTCTAGAAAGTACTTCATCATATTCATGTAATGAGAGTACATCATCCTTCTTCTTTCCAAATACAGAACAGTTTAATAATCGCTGTGGTTTTACTAAACATCGTCAGTGAAGAAGAAGTTACAGTACCTAACATCAGACAACAACAATTTTAGATCGACTAAATCTGTAGCCTAAACTCCAGCGCTTAAGAGTCTCCTTTTTATTTGTCTCAAAAAGACAGGTTTTGGTGCCAAATGATTTTCACACTGAGCATATAGTTTGTATACCTTTTCTGCATACTAATCAAGCAGCCACTTATTTTATCACCATGCAGGCATAAAACTCAGTGATGACCATAAAGCTGATCATTAGTTCTCCAAAATGTCAGGGAATGAATGTTTTATTTGATCTTCTCTCTGTGGAATAGCAATATCTGTAGTCTTGCTGTGATGTGTAGACCTATCTGTCATTTCTTAATGAGCAAATATGAGAGGGTCACACTGTGATGAAATCATTTATTTGTTACACTCTAAAAGGCTGGAAAGGTGACAGAGTGATAATCATCCTGGTGCACTCTCCTCAAAACTCATTATGCTACAATAGACCCGTACTACACTTCTGACTAACACCTCTCATGTTGTCCCAGGTTTTCATTTTTTTAGTTGCACTTAAAATACATAAAAGATGTATTTTCCTACATTTAAAAAAGGTGCAATTAAAATTTTGCCTTCACTTTAAATAATTGATCTGAAGATCATAGGAATTGGCACACCTGATCAGATTATTGGTCTGTCTAGGCTGGTAAAATGGCTCAGACACTGTCTAACATGAGATTCTGCAGAGGAAGACATAATATAGCTACATTTGCAACACTAAGGGAAGTTTACTTTCCTGATCCAACCTGGCAATCAGCTTATACCCTGAAGCATAAAGATTAACAGCATTTGTAATTTTATCCTAGCTTGTATATCTGCAGTCACTTTTCTTATTCATTGATATTTCTAATCCTTTATTTGAGATTTACTAAAGCTATATTCCTCCCTAATATCCAGCATTAGGGAGTTCAACAGATTACATACATGCTGCATTAAAAAAAAATTCTAAAGTTTTACATTATAAAAGGTTGCCTTTCTCCGCTAGCCCATAATGATGCACTTATTCTGAGCCTGATTGTGCCATCCTTACTTATACTGAGTTTTACCTTACCAGGGCTCGGATTAGGCAAAGCACTTGAGCAGTGCCTAAAGTTGAGCGCATGCTGAAGTCCATCCTTAGTCAGCAAAGAAATTAAATATATGCTTAAGTCACATTGACAAGCATGTGTTTAAATGCTTTGCTGAGTCCGGGCCTAGGTTAATAGTCCCACTGATGTCAATCGAACCACTTGCCTAGTAAGATATTATTCAATGTAAGGGTATCAGAATCTGATCCATTGAGTGAACTTCACCTGTGCTCAGAGCCATAAGGCCTACTTTGAAGGCTGAAGTGGTGGTGCATAGGCCTACTAATGGCCCTCTGCACTGGGTGAGTTTCACCCAATATGAATAGCCAACAACTTGTATTTCTTCTTTCTATTACTTTCTCCTTGTAATTTTGTTTTAAAGGTTAGTGCCCTGCGCCGCTTCCTGCAGCTCCCATTGGCCAGGAACGGTGAACCGTGGCCACTGGGAACTGCAGGTGGCCATGCCTGCGGACAGTCGATGTAAACAAACTGTCTTGCGGCCCGCTAGTGGATTACCCTGAGGGCCGCAGGTTGCCCACCACTGCCCCAAAGTAACCTTTTTATTTCAAAGCTGCGTCTATTGTTTTAGTTCAGTGAAAAGTCAATAAAATAACTTTTTGCTTTTCACAAATATGTCTCAAATCCTCATAACACTAGCGTGAAGAGTAATGAGCAAATCTTCAGAAAAAATGGAGCAAATTCCCTGATGATTAAACAAATTCCCTAAAGATTAAGCAAAATAAGAAAGTAATATATTCAAGATCTGCAGGAAAAAGTCTGCTGTTTTGATCAGCCATAGGACTACTTCATGGCAAACAAAACC